>NW_027464152.1:0-150706 GCF_050947455.1 Rhinoderma darwinii
GCGAGAAATTGGCAGCATGTTCAGAACCATGTTTCTGTGAATAACTCCTGAACCGTAAGTCCTAGACGCTCGATCTTGGCGGCATTCGTCTCAGCGCCTGGCAATTAGTATAGGAGCACTGTGTTTGACTTCTCTGGATGTTTCCCAGGCGAGTTATTGACAAGTAAATCCTAGACGCTCGATCTTGGTTATTTTCGCTTTCGCGGCTGGCAGTAAAAGAACCATGTTTCTGTGAATAACTCCTGAACCGTAAGTCCTAGACGCTCGCTCTTGGCTGCATTCGATTCAGCTCGTGGCAGCCAGTCTAAAAAACACTATCTTGGACTTCTCTGCATGTTTCCCAGGCGAGCAATTGGCAGCATGTTCAGAACCATGTTTCTGTGAATAACTCCTGAACCGTAAGTCCTAGACGCTCGCTCTTGGCTGCATTCGATTCAGCTCGTGGCAGCCAGTCTAAAAAACACTATCTTGGACTTCTCTGCATGTTTCCCAGGCGAGAAATTGGCAGCATGTTCAGAACCATGTTTCTGTGAATAACTCCTGAACCGTAAGTCCTAGACGCTCGCTCTTGGCTGCATTCGATTCAGCTCGTGGCAGCCAGTCTAAAAAACACTATCTTGGACTTCTCTGCATGTTTCCCAGGCGAGAAATTGGCAGCATGTTCAGAACCATGTTTCTGTGAATAACTCCTGAACCGTAAGTCCTAGACGCTCGCTCTTGGCTGCATTCGATTCAGCTCGTGGCAGCCAGTCTAAAAAGCACTATCTTGGACTTCTCTGCATGTTTCCCAGGCGAGAAATTGGCAGCATGTTCAGAACCATGTTTCTGTGAATAACTCCTGAACCGTAAGTCCTAGACGCTCGATCTTGGCGGCATTCGTCTCAGCGCCTGGCAATTAGTATAGGAGCACTGTGTTTGACTTCTCTGGATGTTTCCCAGGCGAGTTATTGACAAGTAAATCCTAGACGCTCGATCTTGGTTATTTTCGCTTTCGCGGCTGGCAGTAAAAGAACCATGTTTCTGTGAATAACTCCTGAACCGTAAGTCCTAGACGCTCGCTCTTGGCTGCATTCGATTCAGCTCGTGGCAGCCAGTCTAAAAAACACTATCTTGGACTTCTCTGCATGTTTCCCAGGCGAGCAATTGGCAGCATGTTCAGAACCATGTTTCTGTGAATAACTCCTGAACCGTAAGTCCTAGACGCTCGCTCTTGGCTGCATTCGATTCAGCTCGTGGCAGCCAGTCTAAAAAACACTATCTTGGACTTCTCTGCATGTTTCCCAGGCGAGAAATTGGCAGCATGTTCAGAACCATGTTTCTGTGAATAACTCCTGAACCGTAAGTCCTAGACGCTCGCTCTTGGCTGCATTCGATTCAGCTCGTGGCAGCCAGTCTAAAAAACACTATCTTGGACTTCTCTGCATGTTTCCCAGGCGAGCAATTGGCAGCATGTTCAGAACCATGTTTCTGTGAATAACTCCTGAACCGTAAGTCCTAGACGCTCGCTCTTGGCTGCATTCGATTCAGCTCGTGGCAGCCAGTCTAAAAAACACTATCTTGGACTTCTCTGCATGTTTCCCAGGCGAGCAATTGGCAGCATGTTCAGAACCATGTTTCTGTGAATAACTCCTGAACCGTAAGTCCTAGACGCTCGCTCTTGGCTGCATTCGATTCAGCTCGTGGCAGCCAGTCTAAAAAACACTATCTTGTACTTCTCTGCATGTTTCCCAGGCGAGCAATTGGCAGCATGTTCAGAACCATGTTTCTGTGAATAACTCCTGAACCGTAAGTCCTAGACGCTCGATCTTGGCGGCATTCGTCTCAGCGCCTGGCAATTAGTATAGGAGCACTGTGTTTGACTTCTCTGGATGTTTCCCAGGCGAGTTATTGACAAGTAAATCCTAGACGCTCGATCTTGGTTATTTTCGCTTTCGCGGCTGGCAGTAAAAGAACCATGTTTCTGTGAATAACTCCTGAACCGTAAGTCCTAGACGCTCGCTCTTGGCTGCATTCGATTCAGCTCGTGGCAGCCAGTCTAAAAAACACTATCTTGGACTTCTCTGCATGTTTCCCAGGCGAGAAATTGGCAGCATGTTCAGAACCATGTTTCTGTGAATAACTCCTGAAACGTAAGTCCTAGACGCTCGATCTTGGCGGCATTCGTCTCAGCGCCTGGCAATTAGTATAGGAGCACTGTGTTTGACTTCTCTGGATGTTTCCCAGGCGAGTTATTGACAAGTAAATCCTAGACGCTCGATCTTGGTTATTTTCGCTTTCGCGGCTGGCAGTAAAAGAACCATGTTTCTGTGAATAACTCCTGAACCGTAAGTCCTAGACGCTCGCTCTTGGCTGCATTCGATTCAGCTCGTGGCAGCCAGTCTAAAAAACACTATCTTGGACTTCTCTGCATGTTTCCCAGGCGAGAAATTGGCAGCATGTTCAGAACCATGTTTCTGTGAATAACTCCTGAACCGTAAGTCCTAGACGCTCGCTCTTGGCTGCATTCGATTCAGCTCGTGGCAGCCAGTCTAAAAAACACTATCTTGGACTTCTCTGCATGTTTCCCAGGCGAGAAATTGGCAGCATGTTCAGAACCATGTTTCTGTGAATAACTCCTGAACCGTAAGTCCTAGACGCTCGCTCTTGGCTGCATTCGATTCAGCTCGTGGCAGCCAGTCTAAAAAACACTATCTTGGACTTCTCTGCATGTTTCCCAGGCGAGAAATTGGCAGCATGTTCAGAACCATGTTTCTGTGAATAACTCCTGAACCGTAAGTCCTAGACGCTCGCTCTTGGCTGCATTCGATTCAGCTCGTGGCAGCCAGTCTAAAAAACACTATCTTGGACTTCTCTGCATGTTTCCCAGGCGAGAAATTGGCAGCATGTTCAGAACCATGTTTCTGTGAATAACTCCTGAACCGTAAGTCCTAGACGCTCGCTCTTGGCTGCATTCGATTCAGCTCGTGGCAGCCAGTCTAAAAAACACTATCTTGGACTTCTCTGCATGTTTCCCAGGCGAGAAATTGGCAGCATGTTCAGAACCATGTTTCTGTGAATAACTCCTGAACCGTAAGTCCTAGACGCTCGCTCTTGGCTGCATTCGATTCAGCTCGTGGCAGCCAGTCTAAAAAACACTATCTTGGACTTCTCTGCATGTTTCCCAGGCGAGCAATTGGCAGCATGTTCAGAACCATGTTTCTGTGAATAACTCCTGAACCGTAAGTCCTAGACGCTCGCTCTTGGCTGCATTCGATTCAGCTCGTGGCAGCCAGTCTAAAAAACACTATCTTGGACTTCTCTGCATGTTTCCCAGGCGAGAAATTGGCAGCATGTTCAGAACCATGTTTCTGTGAATAACTCCTGAACCGTAAGTCCTAGACGCTCGATCTTGGCGGCATTCGTCTCAGCGCCTGGCAATTAGTATAGGAGCACTGTGTTTGACTTCTCTGGATGTTTCCCAGGCGAGTTATTGACAAGTAAATCCTAGACGCTCGATCTTGGTTATTTTCGCTTTCGCGGCTGGCAGTAAAAGAACCATGTTTCTGTGAATAACTCCTGAACCGTAAGTCCTAGACGCTCGCTCTTGGCTGCATTCGATTCAGCTCGTGGCAGCCAGTCTAAAAAACACTATCTTGGACTTTTCTGCATGTTTCCCAGGCGAGAAATTGGCAGCATGTTCAGAACCATGTTTCTGTGAATAACTCCTGAACCGTAAGTCCTAGACGCTCGATCTTGGCGGCATTCGTCTCAGCGCCTGGCAATTAGTATAGGAGCACTGTGTTTGACTTCTCTGGATGTTTCCCAGGCGAGTTATTGACAAGTAAATCCTAGACGCTCGATCTTGGTTATTTTCGCTTTCGCGGCTGGCAGTAAAAGAACCATGTTTCTGTGAATAACTCCTGAACCGTAAGTCCTAGACGCTCGCTCTTGGCTGCATTCGATTCAGCTCGTGGCAGCCAGTCTAAAAAACACTATCTTGGACTTCTCTGCATGTTTCCCAGGCGAGCAATTGGCAGCATGTTCAGAACCATGTTTCTGTGAATAACTCCTGAACCGTAAGTCCTAGACGCTCGCTCTTGGCTGCATTCGATTCAGCTCGTGGCAGCCAGTCTAAAAAACACTATCTTGGACTTCTCTGCATGTTTCCCAGGCGAGAAATTGGCAGCATGTTCAGAACCATGTTTCTGTGAATAACTCCTGAACCGTAAGTCCTAGACGCTCGCTCTTGGCTGCATTCGATTCAGCTCGTGGCAGCCAGTCTAAAAAACACTATCTTGGACTTCTCTGCATGTTTCCCAGGCGAGAAATTGGCAGCATGTTCAGAACCATGTTTCTGTGAATAACTCCTGAACCGTAAGTCCTAGACGCTCGATCTTGGCGGCATTCGTCTCAGCGCCTGGCAATTAGTATAGGAGCACTGTGTTTGACTTCTCTGGATGTTTCCCAGGCGAGTTATTGACAAGTAAATCCTAGACGCTCGATCTTGGTTATTTTCGCTTTCGCGGCTGGCAGTAAAAGAACCATGTTTCTGTGAATAACTCCTGAACCGTAAGTCCTAGACGCTCGCTCTTGGCTGCATTCGATTCAGCTCGTGGCAGCCAGTCTAAAAAACACTATCTTGGACTTCTCTGCATGTTTCCCAGGCGAGAAATTGGCAGCATGTTCAGAACCATGTTTCTGTGAATAACTCCTGAACCGTAAGTCCTAGACGCTCGCTCTTGGCTGCATTCGATTCAGCTCGTGGCAGCCAGTCTAAAAAACACTATCTTGGACTTCTCTGCATGTTTCCCAGGCGAGAAATTGGCAGCATGTTCAGAACCATGTTTCTGTGAATAACTCCTGAACCGTAAGTCCTAGACGCTCGCTCTTGGCTGCATTCGATTCAGCTCGTGGCAGCCAGTCTAAAAAACACTATCTTGGACTTCTCTGCATGTTTCCCAGGCGAGCAATTGGCAGCATGTTCAGAACCATGTTTCTGTGAATAACTCCTGAACCGTAAGTCCTAGACGCTCGCTCTTGGCTGCATTCGATTCAGCTCGTGGCAGCCAGTCTAAAAAACACTATCTTGGACTTCTCTGCATGTTTCCCAGGCGAGAAATTGGCAGCATGTTCAGAACCATGTTTCTGTGAATAACTCCTGAACCGTAAGTCCTAGACGCTCGCTCTTGGCTGCATTCGATTCAGCTCGTGGCAGCCAGTCTAAAAAACACTATCTTGGACTTCTCTGCATGTTCCTAAGGCAAATGTTTCTAAAGCTAATTCTTGAACCGTAAGTCCTAGACGCTCGATCTTGGCGGCATTCGTCTCAGCGCCTGGCAATTAGTATAGGAGCACTGTGTTTGACTTCTCTGGATGTTTCCCAGGCGAGTTATTGACAAGTAAATCCTAGACGCTCGATCTTGGTTATTTTCGCTTTCGCGGCTGGCAGTAAAAGAACCATGTTTCTGTGAATAACTCCTGAACCGTAAGTCCTAGACGCTCGCTCTTGGCTGCATTCGATTCAGCTCGTGGCAGCCAGTCTAAAAAACACTATCTTGGACTTCTCTGCATGTTTCCCAGGCGAGAAATTGGCAGCATGTTCAGAACCATGTTTCTGTGAATAACTCCTGAACCGTAAGTCCTAGACGCTCGCTCTTGGCTGCATTCGATTCAGCTCGTGGCAGCCAGTCTAAAAAACACTATCTTGGACTTCTCTGCATGTTCCTAAGGCAAATGTTTCTAAAGCTAATTCTTGAACCGTAAGTCCTAGACGCTCGATCTTGGCGGCATTCGTCTCAGCGCCTGGCAATTAGTATAGGAGCACTGTGTTTGACTTCTCTGGATGTTTCCCAGGCGAGTTATTGACAAGTAAATCCTAGACGCTCGATCTTGGTTATTTTCGCTTTCGCGGCTGGCAGTAAAAGAACCATGTTTCTGTGAATAACTCCTGAACCGTAAGTCCTAGACGCTCGCTCTTGGCTGCATTCGATTCAGCTCGTGGCAGCCAGTCTAAAAAACACTATCTTGGACTTCTCTGCATGTTTCCCAGGCGAGAAATTGGCAGCATGTTCAGAACCATGTTTCTGTGAATAACTCCTGAACCGTAAGTCCTAGACGCTCGATCTTGGCGGCATTCGTCTCAGCGCCTGGCAATTAGTATAGGAGCACTGTGTTTGACTTCTCTGGATGTTTCCCAGGCGAGTTATTGACAAGTAAATCCTAGACGCTCGATCTTGGTTATTTTCGCTTTCGCGGCTGGCAGTAAAAGAACCATGTTTCTGTGAATAACTCCTGAACCGTAAGTCCTAGACGCTCGCTCTTGGCTGCATTCGATTCAGCTCGTGGCAGCCAGTCTAAAAAACACTATCTTGGACTTCTCTGCATGTTTCCCAGGCGAGAAATTGGCAGCATGTTCAGAACCATGTTTCTGTGAATAACTCCTGAACCGTAAGTCCTAGACGCTCGCTCTTGGCTGCATTCGATTCAGCTCGTGGCAGCCAGTCTAAAAAACACTATCTTGGACTTCTCTGCATGTTTCCCAGGCGAGAAATTGGCAGCATGTTCAGAACCATGTTTCTGTGAATAACTCCTGAACCGTAAGTCCTAGACGCTCGCTCTTGGCTGCATTCGATTCAGCTCGTGGCAGCCAGTCTAAAAAAACACTATCTTGGACTTCTCTGCATGTTTCCCAGGCGAGAAATTGGCAGCATGTTCAGAACCATGTTTCTGTGAATAACTCCTGAACCGTAAGTCCTAGACGCTCGCTCTTGGCTGCATTCGATTCAGCTCGTGGCAGCCAGTCTAAAAAACACTATCTTGGACTTCTCTGCATGTTTCCCAGGCGAGCAATTGGCAGCATGTTCAGAACCATGTTTCTGTGAATAACTCCTGAACCGTAAGTCCTAGACGCTCGCTCTTGGCTGCATTCGATTCAGCTCGTGGCAGCCAGTCTAAAAAACACTATCTTGGACTTCTCTGCATGTTTCCCAGGCGAGAAATTGGCAGCATGTTCAGAACCATGTTTCTGTGAATAACTCCTGAACCGTAAGTCCTAGACGCTCGATCTTGGCGGCATTCGTCTCAGCGCCTGGCAATTAGTATAGGAGCACTGTGTTTGACTTCTCTGGATGTTTCCCAGGCGAGTTATTGACAAGTAAATCCTAGACGCTCGATCTTGGTTATTTTCGCTTTCGCGGCTGGCAGTAAAAGAACCATGTTTCTGTGAATAACTCCTGAACCGTAAGTCCTAGACGCTCGCTCTTGGCTGCATTCGATTCAGCTCGTGGCAGCCAGTCTAAAAAACACTATCTTGGACTTCTCTGCATGTTTCCCAGGCGAGAAATTGGCAGCATGTTCAGAACCATGTTTCTGTGAATAACTCCTGAACCGTAAGTCCTAGACGCTCGCTCTTGGCTGCATTCGATTCAGCTCGTGGCAGCCAGTCTAAAAAACACTATCTTGGACTTCTCTGCATGTTTCCCAGGCGAGAAATTGGCAGCATGTTCAGAACCATGTTTCTGTGAATAACTCCTGAACCGTAAGTCCTAGACGCTCGCTCTTGGCTGCATTCGATTCAGCTCGTGGCAGCCAGTCTAAAAAACACTATCTTGGACTTCTCTGCATGTTTCCCAGGCGAGAAATTGGCAGCATGTTCAGAACCATGTTTCTGTGAATAACTCCTGAACCGTAAGTCCTAGACGCTCGCTCTTGGCTGCATTCGATTCAGCTCGTGGCAGCCAGTCTAAAAAACACTATCTTGGACTTCTCTGCATGTTTCCCAGGCGAGCAATTGGCAGCATGTTCAGAACCATGTTTCTGTGAATAACTCCTGAACCGTAAGTCCTAGACGCTCGCTCTTGGCTGCATTCGATTCAGCTCGTGGCAGCCAGTCTAAAAAACACTATCTTGGACTTCTCTGCATGTTTCCCAGGCGAGAAATTGGCAGCATGTTCAGAACCATGTTTCTGTGAATAACTCCTGAACCGTAAGTCCTAGACGCTCGCTCTTGGCTGCATTCGATTCAGCTCGTGGCAGCCAGTCTAAAAAACACTATCTTGGACTTCTCTGCATGTTCCTAAGGCAAATGTTTCTAAAGCTAATTCTTGAACCGTAAGTCCTAGACGCTCGATCTTGGCGGCATTCGTCTCAGCGCCTGGCAATTAGTATAGGAGCACTGTGTTTGACTTCTCTGGATGTTTCCCAGGCGAGTTATTGACAAGTAAATCCTAGACGCTCGATCTTGGTTATTTTCGCTTTCGCGGCTGGCAGTAAAAGAACCATGTTTCTGTGAATAACTCCTGAACCGTAAGTCCTAGACGCTCGCTCTTGGCTGCATTCGATTCAGCTCGTGGCAGCCAGTCTAAAAAACACTATCTTGGACTTCTCTGCATGTTTCCCAGGCGAGAAATTGGCAGCATGTTCAGAACCATGTTTCTGTGAATAACTCCTGAACCGTAAGTCCTAGACGCTCGCTCTTGGCTGCATTCGATTCAGCTCGTGGCAGCCAGTCTAAAAAACACTATCTTGGACTTCTCTGCATGTTCCTAAGGCAAATGTTTCTAAAGCTAATTCTTGAACCGTAAGTCCTAGACGCTCGATCTTGGCGGCATTCGTCTCAGCGCCTGGCAATTAGTATAGGAGCACTGTGTTTGACTTCTCTGGATGTTTCCCAGGCGAGTTATTGACAAGTAAATCCTAGACGCTCGATCTTGGTTATTTTCGCTTTCGCGGCTGGCAGTAAAAGAACCATGTTTCTGTGAATAACTCCTGAACCGTAAGTCCTAGACGCTCGCTCTTGGCTGCATTCGATTCAGCTCGTGGCAGCCAGTCTAAAAAACACTATCTTGGACTTCTCTGCATGTTTCCCAGGCGAGAAATTGGCAGCATGTTCAGAACCATGTTTCTGTGAATAACTCCTGAACCGTAAGTCCTAGACGCTCGATCTTGGCGGCATTCGTCTCAGCGCCTGGCAATTAGTATAGGAGCACTGTGTTTGACTTCTCTGGATGTTTCCCAGGCGAGTTATTGACAAGTAAATCCTAGACGCTCGATCTTGGTTATTTTCGCTTTCGCGGCTGGCAGTAAAAGAACCATGTTTCTGTGAATAACTCCTGAACCGTAAGTCCTAGACGCTCGCTCTTGGCTGCATTCGATTCAGCTCGTGGCAGCCAGTCTAAAAAACACTATCTTGGACTTCTCTGCATGTTTCCCAGGCGAGCAATTGGCAGCATGTTCAGAACCATGTTTCTGTGAATAACTCCTGAACCGTAAGTCCTAGACGCTCGCTCTTGGCTGCATTCGATTCAGCTCGTGGCAGCCAGTCTAAAAAACACTATCTTGGACTTCTCTGCATGTTTCCCAGGCGAGAAATTGGCAGCATGTTCAGAACCATGTTTCTGTGAATAACTCCTGAACCGTAAGTCCTAGACGCTCGCTCTTGGCTGCATTCGATTCAGCTCGTGGCAGCCAGTCTAAAAAACACTATCTTGGACTTCTCTGCATGTTTCCCAGGCGAGAAATTGGCAGCATGTTCAGAACCATGTTTCTGTGAATAACTCCTGAACCGTAAGTCCTAGACGCTCGCTCTTGGCTGCATTCGATTCAGCTCGTGGCAGCCAGTCTAAAAAACACTATCTTGGACTTCTCTGCATGTTTCCCAGGCGAGCAATTTGGCAGCATGTTCAGAACCATGTTTCTGTGAATAACTCCTGAACCGTAAGTCCTAGACGCTCGCTCTTGGCTGCATTCGATTCAGCTCGTGGCAGCCAGTCTAAAAAACACTATCTTGGACTTCTCTGCATGTTTCCCAGGCGAGCAATTGGCAGCATGTTCAGAACCATGTTTCTGTGAATAACTCCTGAACCGTAAGTCCTAGACGCTCGCTCTTGGCTGCATTCGATTCAGCTCGTGGCAGCCAGTCTAAAAAACACTATGTTGGACTTCTCTGCATGTTCCTAAGGCAAATGTTTCTAAAGCTAATTCTTGAACCGTAAGTCCTAGACGCTCGATCTTGGCGGCATTCGTCTCAGCGCCTGGCAATTAGTATAGGAGCACTGTGTTTGACTTCTCTGGATGTTTCCCAGGCGAGTTATTGACAAGTAAATCCTAGACGCTCGATCTTGGTTATTTTCGCTTTTGCGGCTGGCAGTAAAAGAACCATGTTTCTGTGAATAACTCCTGAACCGTAAGTCCTAGACGCTCGCTCTTGGCTGCATTCGATTCAGCTCGTGGCAGCCAGTCTAAAAAACACTATCTTGGACTTCTCTGCATGTTTCCCAGGCGAGAAATTGGCAGCATGTTCAGAACCATGTTTATGTGAATAACTCCTGAACCGTAAGTCCTAGACGCTCGATCTTGGCGGCATTCGTCTCAGCGCCTGGCAATTAGTATAGGAGCACTGTGTTTGACTTCTCTGGATGTTTCCCAGGCGAGTTATTGACAAGTAAATCCTAGACGCTCGATCTTGGTTATTTTCGCTTTCGCGGCTGGCAGTAAAAGAACCATGTTTCTGTGAATAACTCCTGAACCGTAAGTCCTAGACGCTCGCTCTTGGCTGCATTCGATTCAGCTCGTGGCAGCCAGTCTAAAAAACACTATCTTGGACTTCTCTGCATGTTTCCCAGGCGAGAAATTGGCAGCATGTTCAGAACCATGTTTCTGTGAATAACTCCTGAACCGTAAGTCCTAGACGCTCGCTCTTGGCTGCATTCGATTCAGCTCGTGGCAGCCAGTCTAAAAAACACTATCTTGGACTTCTCTGCATGTTTCCCAGGCGAGCAATTGGCAGCATGTTCAGAACCATGTTTCTGTGAATAACTCCTGAACCGTAAGTCCTAGACGCTCGCTCTTGGCTGCATTCGATTCAGCTCGTGGCAGCCAGTCTAAAAAACACTATCTTGGACTTCTCTGCATGTTTCCCAGGCGAGAAATTGGCAGCATGTTCAGAACCATGTTTCTGTGAATAACTCCTGAACCGTAAGTCCTAGACGCTCGCTCTTGGCTGCATTCGATTCAGCTCGTGGCAGCCAGTCTAAAAAACACTATCTTGGACTTCTCTGCATGTTTCCCAGGCGAGCAATTGGCAGCATGTTCAGAACCATGTTTCTGTGAATAACTCCTGAACCGTAAGTCCTAGACGCTCGCTCTTGGCTGCATTCGATTCAGCTCGTGGCAGCCAGTCTAAAAAACACTATCTTGGACTTCTCTGCATGTTTCCCAGGCGAGCAATTGGCAGCATGTTCAGAACCATGTTTCTGTGAATAACTCCTGAACCGTAAGTCCTAGACGCTCGCTCTTGGCTGCATTCGATTCAGCTCGTGGCAGCCAGTCTAAAAAACACTATCTTGGACTTCTCTGCATGTTTCCCAGGCGAGAAATTGGCAGCATGTTCAGAACCATGTTTCTGTGAATAACTCCTGAACCGTAAGTCCTAGACGCTCGCTCTTGGCTGCATTCGATTCAGCTCGTGGCAGCCAGTCTAAAAAACACTATCTTGGACTTCTCTGCATGTTTCCCAGGCGAGCAATTGGCAGCATGTTCAGAACCATGTTTCTGTGAATAACTCCTGAACCGTAAGTCCTAGACGCTCGCTCTTGGCTGCATTCGATTCAGCTCGTGGCAGCCAGTCTAAAAAACACTATCTTGGACTTCTCTGCATGTTTCCCAGGCGAGAAATTGGCAGCATGTTCAGAACCATGTTTCTGTGAATAACTCCTGAACCGTAAGTCCTAGACGCTCGCTCTTGGCTGCATTCGATTCAGCTCGTGGCAGCCAGTCTAAAAAACACTATCTTGGACTTCTCTGCATGTTTCCCAGGCGAGCAATTGGCAGCATGTTCAGAACCATGTTTCTGTGAATAACTCCTGAACCGTAAGTCCTAGACGCTCGCTCTTGGCTGCATTCGATTCAGCTCGTGGCAGCCAGTCTAAAAAACACTATCTTGGACTTCTCTGCATGTTTCCCAGGCGAGAAATTGGCAGCATGTTCAGAACCATGTTTCTGTGAATAACTCCTGAACCGTAAGTCCTAGACGCTCGATCTTGGCGGCATTCGTCTCAGCGCCTGGCAATTAGTATAGGAGCACTGTGTTTGACTTCTCTGGATGTTTCCCAGGCGAGTTATTGACAAGTAAATCCTAGACGCTCGATCTTGGTTATTTTCGCTTTCGCGGCTGGCAGTAAAAGAACCATGTTTCTGTGAATAACTCCTGAACCGTAAGTCCTAGACGCTCGCTCTTGGCTGCATTCGATTCAGCTCGTGGCAGCCAGTCTAAAAAACACTATCTTGGACTTCTCTGCATGTTTCCCAGGCGAGAAATTGGCAGCATGTTCAGAACCATGTTTCTGTGAATAACTCCTGAACCGTAAGTCCTAGACGCTCGCTCTTGGCTGCATTCGATTCAGCTCGTGGCAGCCAGTCTAAAAAACACTATCTTGGACTTCTCTGCATGTTCCTAAGGCAAATGTTTCTAAAGCTAATTCTTGAACCGTAAGTCCTAGACGCTCGATCTTGGCGGCATTCGTCTCAGCGCCTGGCAATTAGTATAGGAGCACTGTGTTTGACTTCTCTGGATGTTTCCCAGGCGAGTTATTGACAAGTAAATCCTAGACGCTCGATCTTGGTTATTTTCGCTTTCGCGGCTGGCAGTAAAAGAACCATGTTTCTGTGAATAACTCCTGAACCGTAAGTCCTAGACGCTCGCTCTTGGCTGCATTCGATTCAGCTCGTGGCAGCCAGTCTAAAAAACACTATCTTGGACTTCTCTGCATGTTTCCCAGGCGAGCAATTGGCAGCATGTTCAGAACCATGTTTCTGTGAATAACTCCTGAACCGTAAGTCCTAGACGCTCGCTCTTGGCTGCATTCGATTCAGCTCGTGGCAGCCAGTCTAAAAAACACTATCTTGGACTTCTCTGCATGTTTCCCAGGCGAGAAATTGGCAGCATGTTCAGAACCATGTTTCTGTGAATAACTCCTGAACCGTAAGTCCTAGACGCTCGCTCTTGGCTGCATTCGATTCAGCTCGTGGCAGCCAGTCTAAAAAACACTATCTTGGACTTCTCTGCATGTTCCTAAGGCAAATGTTTCTAAAGCTAATTCTTGAACCGTAAGTCCTAGACGCTCGATCTTGGCGGCATTCGTCTCAGCGCCTGGCAATTAGTATAGGAGCACTGTGTTTGACTTCTCTGGATGTTTCCCAGGCGAGTTATTGACAAGTAAATCCTAGACGCTCGATCTTGGTTATTTTCGCTTTCGCGGCTGGCAGTAAAAGAACCATGTTTCTGTGAATAACTCCTGAACCGTAAGTCCTAGACGCTCGCTCTTGGCTGCATTCGATTCAGCTCGTGGCAGCCAGTCTAAAAAACACTATCTTGGACTTCTCTGCATGTTTCCCAGGCGAGAAATTGGCAGCATGTTCAGAACCATGTTTCTGTGAATAACTCCTGAACCGTAAGTCCTAGACGCTCGCTCTTGGCTGCATTCGATTCAGCTCGTGGCAGCCAGTCTAAAAAACACTATCTTGGACTTCTCTGCATGTTTCCCAGGCGAGAAATTGGCAGCATGTTCAGAACCATGTTTCTGTGAATAACTCCTGAACCGTAAGTCCTAGACGCTCGCTCTTGGCTGCATTCGATTCAGCTCGTGGCAGCCAGTCTAAAAAACACTATCTTGGACTTCTCTGCATGTTTCCCAGGCGAGAAATTGGCAGCATGTTCAGAACCATGTTTCTGTGAATAACTCCTGAACCGTAAGTCCTAGACGCTCGCTCTTGGCTGCATTCGATTCAGCTCGTGGCAGCCAGTCTAAAAAACACTATCTTGGACTTCTCTGCATGTTCCTAAGGCAAATGTTTCTAAAGCTAATTCTTGAACCGTAAGTCCTAGACGCTCGATCTTGGCGGCATTCGTCTCAGCGCCTGGCAATTAGTATAGGAGCACTGTGTTTGACTTCTCTGGATGTTTCCCAGGCGAGTTATTGACAAGTAAATCCTAGACGCTCGATCTTGGTTATTTTCGCTTTCGCGGCTGGCAGTAAAAGAACCATGTTTCTGTGAATAACTCCTGAACCGTAAGTCCTAGACGCTCGCTCTTGGCTGCATTCGATTCAGCTCGTGGCAGCCAGTCTAAAAAACACTATCTTGGACTTCTCTGCATGTTTCCCAGGCGAGAAATTGGCAGCATGTTCAGAACCATGTTTCTGTGAATAACTCCTGAACCGTAAGTCCTAGACGCTCGCTCTTGGCTGCATTCGATTCAGCTCGTGGCAGCCAGTCTAAAAAACACTATCTTGGACTTCTCTGCATGTTCCTAAGGCAAATGTTTCTAAAGCTAATTCTTGAACCGTAAGTCCTAGACGCTCGATCTTGGCGGCATTCGTCTCAGCGCCTGGCAATTAGTATAGGAGCACTGTGTTTGACTTCTCTGGATGTTTCCCAGGCGAGTTATTGACAAGTAAATCCTAGACGCTCGATCTTGGTTATTTTCGCTTTCGCGGCTGGCAGTAAAAGAACCATGTTTCTGTGAATAACTCCTGAACCGTAAGTCCTAGACGCTCGCTCTTGGCTGCATTCGATTCAGCTCGTGGCAGCCAGTCTAAAAAACACTATCTTGGACTTCTCTGCATGTTTCCCAGGCGAGAAATTGGCAGCATGTTCAGAACCATGTTTCTGTGAATAACTCCTGAACCGTAAGTCCTAGACGCTCGCTCTTGGCTGCATTCGATTCAGCTCGTGGCAGCCAGTCTAAAAAACACTATCTTGGACTTCTCTGCATGTTTCCCAGGCGAGAAATTGGCAGCATGTTCAGAACCATGTTTCTGTGAATAACTCCTGAACCGTAAGTCCTAGACGCTCGCTCTTGGCTGCATTCGATTCAGCTCGTGGCAGCCAGTCTAAAAAACACTATCTTGGACTTCTCTGCATGTTTCCCAGGCGAGAAATTGGCAGCATGTTCAGAACCATGTTTCTGTGAATAACTCCTGAACCGTAAGTCCTAGACGCTCGCTCTTGGCTGCATTCGATTCAGCTCGTGGCAGCCAGTCTAAAAAACACTATCTTGGACTTCTCTGCATGTTTCCCA
The DNA here is from genome assembly GCF_050947455.1 of Rhinoderma darwinii. Classification (NCBI taxonomy): domain Eukaryota; kingdom Metazoa; phylum Chordata; class Amphibia; order Anura; family Rhinodermatidae; genus Rhinoderma; species Rhinoderma darwinii. Next base: position 15,056 of record NW_027464152.1, read on the forward strand.
GGCGAGCAATTGGCAGCATGTTCAGAACCATGTTTCTGTGAATAACTCCTGAACCGTAAGTCCTAGACGCTCGCTCTTGGCTGCATTCGATTCAGCTCGTGGCAGCCAGTCTAAAAAACACTATCTTGGACTTCTCTGCATGTTTCCCAGGCGAGAAATTGGCAGCATGTTCAGAACCATGTTTCTGTGAATAACTCCTGAACCGTAAGTCCTAGACGCTCGCTCTTGGCTGCATTCGATTCAGCTCGTGGCAGCCAGTCTAAAAAACACTATCTTGGACTTCTCTGCATGTTTCCCAGGCGAGCAATTGGCAGCATGTTCAGAACCATGTTTCTGTGAATAACTCCTGAACCGTAAGTCCTAGACGCTCGCTCTTGGCTGCATTCGATTCAGCTCGTGGCAGCCAGTCTAAAAAACACTATCTTGGACTTCTCTGCATGTTTCCCAGGCGAGAAATTGGCAGCATGTTCAGAACCATGTTTCTGTGAATAACTCCTGAACCGTAAGTCCTAGACGCTCGATCTTGGCGGCATTCGTCTCAGCGCCTGGCAATTAGTATAGGAGCACTGTGTTTGACTTCTCTGGATGTTTCCCAGGCGAGTTATTGACAAGTAAATCCTAGACGCTCGATCTTGGTTATTTTCGCTTTCGCGGCTGGCAGTAAAAGAACCATGTTTCTGTGAATAACTCCTGAACCGTAAGTCCTAGACGCTCGCTCTTGGCTGCATTCGATTCAGCTCGTGGCAGCCAGTCTAAAAAACACTATCTTGGACTTCTCTGCATGTTTCCCAGGCGAGCAATTGGCAGCATGTTCAGAACCATGTTTCTGTGAATAACTCCTGAACCGTAAGTCCTAGACGCTCGCTCTTGGCTGCATTCGATTCAGCTCGTGGCAGCCAGTCTAAAAAACACTATCTTGGACTTCTCTGCATGTTTCCCAGGCGAGAAATTGGCAGCATGTTCAGAACCATGTTTCTGTGAATAACTCCTGAACCGTAAGTCCTAGACGCTCGCTCTTGGCTGCATTCGATTCAGCTCGTGGCAGCCAGTCTAAAAAACACTATCTTGGACTTCTCTGCATGTTTCCCAGGCGAGAAATTGGCAGCATGTTCAGAACCATGTTTCTGTGAATAACTCCTGAACCGTAAGTCCTAGACGCTCGCTCTTGGCTGCATTCGATTCAGCTCGTGGCAGCCAGTCTAAAAAGCACTATCTTGGACTTCTCTGCATGTTTCCCAGGCGAGAAATTGGCAGCATGTTCAGAACCATGTTTCTGTGAATAACTCCTGAACCGTAAGTCCTAGACGCTCGATCTTGGCGGCATTCGTCTCAGCGCCTGGCAATTAGTATAGGAGCACTGTGTTTGACTTCTCTGGATGTTTCCCAGGCGAGTTATTGACAAGTAAATCCTAGACGCTCGATCTTGGTTATTTTCGCTTTCGCGGCTGGCAGTAAAAGAACCATGTTTCTGTGAATAACTCCTGAACCGTAAGTCCTAGACGCTCGCTCTTGGCTGCATTCGATTCAGCTCGTGGCAGCCAGTCTAAAAAACACTATCTTGGACTTCTCTGCATGTTTCCCAGGCGAGCAATTGGCAGCATGTTCAGAACCATGTTTCTGTGAATAACTCCTGAACCGTAAGTCCTAGACGCTCGCTCTTGGCTGCATTCGATTCAGCTCGTGGCAGCCAGTCTAAAAAACACTATCTTGGACTTCTCTGCATGTTTCCCAGGCGAGAAATTGGCAGCATGTTCAGAACCATGTTTCTGTGAATAACTCCTGAACCGTAAGTCCTAGACGCTCGCTCTTGGCTGCATTCGATTCAGCTCGTGGCAGCCAGTCTAAAAAACACTATCTTGGACTTCTCTGCATGTTTCCCAGGCGAGCAATTGGCAGCATGTTCAGAACCATGTTTCTGTGAATAACTCCTGAACCGTAAGTCCTAGACGCTCGCTCTTGGCTGCATTCGATTCAGCTCGTGGCAGCCAGTCTAAAAAACACTATCTTGGACTTCTCTGCATGTTTCCCAGGCGAGCAATTGGCAGCATGTTCAGAACCATGTTTCTGTGAATAACTCCTGAACCGTAAGTCCTAGACGCTCGCTCTTGGCTGCATTCGATTCAGCTCGTGGCAGCCAGTCTAAAAAACACTTTCTTGTACTTCTCTGCATGTTTCCCAGGCGAGCAATTGGCAGCATGTTCAGAACCATGTTTCTGTGAATAACTCCTGAACCGTAAGTCCTAGACGCTCGATCTTGGCGGCATTCGTCTCAGCGCCTGGCAATTAGTATAGGAGCACTGTGTTTGACTTCTCTGGATGTTTCCCAGGCGAGTTATTGACAAGTAAATCCTAGACGCTCGATCTTGGTTATTTTCGCTTTCGCGGCTGGCAGTAAAAGAACCATGTTTCTGTGAATAACTCCTGAACCGTAAGTCCTAGACGCTCGCTCTTGGCTGCATTCGATTCAGCTCGTGGCAGCCAGTCTAAAAAACACTATCTTGGACTTCTCTGCATGTTTCCCAGGCGAGAAATTGGCAGCATGTTCAGAACCATGTTTCTGTGAATAACTCCTGAAACGTAAGTCCTAGACGCTCGATCTTGGCGGCATTCGTCTCAGCGCCTGGCAATTAGTATAGGAGCACTGTGTTTGACTTCTCTGGATGTTTCCCAGGCGAGTTATTGACAAGTAAATCCTAGACGCTCGATCTTGGTTATTTTCGCTTTCGCGGCTGGCAGTAAAAGAACCATGTTTCTGTGAATAACTCCTGAACCGTAAGTCCTAGACGCTCGCTCTTGGCTGCATTCGATTCAGCTCGTGGCAGCCAGTCTAAAAAACACTATCTTGGACTTCTCTGCATGTTTCCCAGGCGAGAAATTGGCAGCATGTTCAGAACCATGTTTCTGTGAATAACTCCTGAACCGTAAGTCCTAGACGCTCGCTCTTGGCTGCATTCGATTCAGCTCGTGGCAGCCAGTCTAAAAAACACTATCTTGGACTTCTCTGCATGTTTCCCAGGCGAGAAATTGGCAGCATGTTCAGAACCATGTTTCTGTGAATAACTCCTGAACCGTAAGTCCTAGACGCTCGCTCTTGGCTGCATTCGATTCAGCTCGTGGCAGCCAGTCTAAAAAACACTATCTTGGACTTCTCTGCATGTTTCCCAGGCGAGAAATTGGCAGCATGTTCAGAACCATGTTTCTGTGAATAACTCCTGAACCGTAAGTCCTAGACGCTCGCTCTTGGCTGCATTCGATTCAGCTCGTGGCAGCCAGTCTAAAAAACACTATCTTGGACTTCTCTGCATGTTTCCCAGGCGAGCAATTGGCAGCATGTTCAGAACCATGTTTCTGTGAATAACTCCTGAACCGTAAGTCCTAGACGCTCGCTCTTGGCTGCATTCGATTCAGCTCGTGGCAGCCAGTCTAAAAAACACTATCTTGGACTTCTCTGCATGTTTCCCAGGCGAGAAATTGGCAGCATGTTCAGAACCATGTTTCTGTGAATAACTCCTGAACCGTAAGTCCTAGACGCTCGCTCTTGGCTGCATTCGATTCAGCTCGTGGCAGCCAGTCTAAAAAACACTATCTTGGACTTCTCTGCATGTTCCTAAGGCAAATGTTTCTAAAGCTAATTCTTGAACCGTAAGTCCTAGACGCTCGATCTTGGCGGCATTCGTCTCAGCGCCTGGCAATTAGTATAGGAGCACTGTGTTTGACTTCTCTGGATGTTTCCCAGGCGAGTTATTGACAAGTAAATCCTAGACGCTCGATCTTGGTTATTTTCGCTTTCGCGGCTGGCAGTAAAAGAACCATGTTTCTGTGAATAACTCCTGAACCGTAAGTCCTAGACGCTCGCTCTTGGCTGCATTCGATTCAGCTCGTGGCAGCCAGTCTAAAAAACACTATCTTGGACTTCTCTGCATGTTTCCCAGGCGAGAAATTGGCAGCATGTTCAGAACCATGTTTCTGTGAATAACTCCTGAACCGTAAGTCCTAGACGCTCGCTCTTGGCTGCATTCGATTCAGCTCGTGGCAGCCAGTCTAAAAAACACTATCTTGGACTTCTCTGCATGTTCCTAAGGCAAATGTTTCTAAAGCTAATTCTTGAACCGTAAGTCCTAGACGCTCGATCTTGGCGGCATTCGTCTCAGCGCCTGGCAATTAGTATAGGAGCACTGTGTTTGACTTCTCTGGATGTTTCCCAGGCGAGTTATTGACAAGTAAATCCTAGACGCTCGATCTTGGTTATTTTCGCTTTCGCGGCTGGCAGTAAAAGAACCATGTTTCTGTGAATAACTCCTGAACCGTAAGTCCTAGACGCTCGCTCTTGGCTGCATTCGATTCAGCTCGTGGCAGCCAGTCTAAAAAACACTATCTTGGACTTCTCTGCATGTTTCCCAGGCGAGCAATTGGCAGCATGTTCAGAACCATGTTTCTGTGAATAACTCCTGAACCGTAAGTCCTAGACGCTCGCTCTTGGCTGCATTCGATTCAGCTCGTGGCAGCCAGTCTAAAAAACACTATCTTGGACTTCTCTGCATGTTTCCCAGGCGAGCAATTGGCAGCATGTTCAGAACCATGTTTCTGTGAATAACTCCTGAACCGTAAGTCCTAGACGCTCGCTCTTGGCTGCATTCGATTCAGCTCGTGGCAGCCAGTCTAAAAAACACTATCTTGGACTTCTCTGCATGTTCCTAAGGCAAATGTTTCTAAAGCTAATTCTTGAACCGTAAGTCCTAGACGCTCGATCTTGGCGGCATTCGTCTCAGCGCCTGGCAATTAGTATAGGAGCACTGTGTTTGACTTCTCTGGATGTTTCCCAGGCGAGTTATTGACAAGTAAATCCTAGACGCTCGATCTTGGTTATTTTCGCTTTTGCGGCTGGCAGTAAAAGAACCATGTTTCTGTGAATAACTCCTGAACCGTAAGTCCTAGACGCTCGCTCTTGGCTGCATTCGATTCAGCTCGTGGCAGCCAGTCTAAAAAACACTATCTTGGACTTCTCTGCATGTTTCCCAGGCGAGAAATTGGCAGCATGTTCAGAACCATGTTTCTGTGAATAACTCCTGAACCGTAAGTCCTAGACGCTCGATCTTGGCGGCATTCGTCTCAGCGCCTGGCAATTAGTATAGGAGCACTGTGTTTGACTTCTCTGGATGTTTCCCAGGCGAGTTATTGACAAGTAAATCCTAGACGCTCGATCTTGGTTATTTTCGCTTTCGCGGCTGGCAGTAAAAGAACCATGTTTCTGTGAATAACTCCTGAACCGTAAGTCCTAGACGCTCGCTCTTGGCTGCATTCGATTCAGCTCGTGGCAGCCAGTCTAAAAAAACACTATCTTGGACTTCTCTGCATGTTTCCCAGGCGAGAAATTGGCAGCATGTTCAGAACCATGTTTCTGTGAATAACTCCTGAACCGTAAGTCCTAGACGCTCGCTCTTGGCTGCATTCGATTCAGCTCGTGGCAGCCAGTCTAAAAAACACTATCTTGGACTTCTCTGCATGTTTCCCAGGCGAGAAATTGGCAGCATGTTCAGAACCATGTTTCTGTGAATAACTCCTGAACCGTAAGTCCTAGACGCTCGCTCTTGGCTGCATTCGATTCAGCTCGTGGCAGCCAGTCTAAAAAACACTATCTTGGACTTCTCTGCATGTTTCCCAGGCGAGCAATTGGCAGCATGTTCAGAACCATGTTTCTGTGAATAACTCCTGAACCGTAAGTCCTAGACGCTCGCTCTTGGCTGCATTCGATTCAGCTCGTGGCAGCCAGTCTAAAAAACACTATCTTGGACTTCTCTGCATGTTTCCCAGGCGAGCAATTGGCAGCATGTTCAGAACCATGTTTCTGTGAATAACTCCTGAACCGTAAGTCCTAGACGCTCGCTCTTGGCTGCATTCGATTCAGCTCGTGGCAGCCAGTCTAAAAAACACTATGTTGGACTTCTCTGCATGTTCCTAAGGCAAATGTTTCTAAAGCTAATTCTTGAACCGTAAGTCCTAGACGCTCGATCTTGGCGGCATTCGTCTCAGCGCCTGGCAATTAGTATAGGAGCACTGTGTTTGACTTCTCTGGATGTTTCCCAGGCGAGTTATTGACAAGTAAATCCTAGACGCTCGATCTTGGTTATTTTCGCTTTTGCGGCTGGCAGTAAAAGAACCATGTTTCTGTGAATAACTCCTGAACCGTAAGTCCTAGACGCTCGCTCTTGGCTGCATTCGATTCAGCTCGTGGCAGCCAGTCTAAAAAACACTATCTTGGACTTCTCTGCATGTTTCCCAGGCGAGAAATTGGCAGCATGTTCAGAACCATGTTTATGTGAATAACTCCTGAACCGTAAGTCCTAGACGCTCGATCTTGGCGGCATTCGTCTCAGCGCCTGGCAATTAGTATAGGAGCACTGTGTTTGACTTCTCTGGATGTTTCCCAGGCGAGTTATTGACAAGTAAATCCTAGACGCTCGATCTTGGTTATTTTCGCTTTCGCGGCTGGCAGTAAAAGAACCATGTTTCTGTGAATAACTCCTGAACCGTAAGTCCTAGACGCTCGCTCTTGGCTGCATTCGATTCAGCTCGTGGCAGCCAGTCTAAAAAACACTATCTTGGACTTCTCTGCATGTTTCCCAGGCGAGAAATTGGCAGCATGTTCAGAACCATGTTTCTGTGAATAACTCCTGAACCGTAAGTCCTAGACGCTCGCTCTTGGCTGCATTCGATTCAGCTCGTGGCAGCCAGTCTAAAAAACACTATCTTGGACTTCTCTGCATGTTTCCCAGGCGAGCAATTGGCAGCATGTTCAGAACCATGTTTCTGTGAATAACTCCTGAACCGTAAGTCCTAGACGCTCGCTCTTGGCTGCATTCGATTCAGCTCGTGGCAGCCAGTCTAAAAAACACTATCTTGGACTTCTCTGCATGTTTCCCAGGCGAGAAATTGGCAGCATGTTCAGAACCATGTTTCTGTGAATAACTCCTGAACCGTAAGTCCTAGACGCTCGCTCTTGGCTGCATTCGATTCAGCTCGTGGCAGCCAGTCTAAAAAACACTATCTTGGACTTCTCTGCATGTTTCCCAGGCGAGCAATTGGCAGCATGTTCAGAACCATGTTTCTGTGAATAACTCCTGAACCGTAAGTCCTAGACGCTCGCTCTTGGCTGCATTCGATTCAGCTCGTGGCAGCCAGTCTAAAAAACACTATCTTGGACTTCTCTGCATGTTTCCCAGGCGAGCAATTGGCAGCATGTTCAGAACCATGTTTCTGTGAATAACTCCTGAACCGTAAGTCCTAGACGCTCGCTCTTGGCTGCATTCGATTCAGCTCGTGGCAGCCAGTCTAAAAAACACTATCTTGGACTTCTCTGCATGTTTCCCAGGCGAGAAATTGGCAGCATGTTCAGAACCATGTTTCTGTGAATAACTCCTGAACCGTAAGTCCTAGACGCTCGCTCTTGGCTGCATTCGATTCAGCTCGTGGCAGCCAGTCTAAAAAACACTATCTTGGACTTCTCTGCATGTTTCCCAGGCGAGCAATTGGCAGCATGTTCAGAACCATGTTTCTGTGAATAACTCCTGAACCGTAAGTCCTAGACGCTCGCTCTTGGCTGCATTCGATTCAGCTCGTGGCAGCCAGTCTAAAAAACACTATCTTGGACTTCTCTGCATGTTTCCCAGGCGAGAAATTGGCAGCATGTTCAGAACCATGTTTCTGTGAATAACTCCTGAACCGTAAGTCCTAGACGCTCGCTCTTGGCTGCATTCGATTCAGCTCGTGGCAGCCAGTCTAAAAAACACTATCTTGGACTTCTCTGCATGTTTCCCAGGCGAGCAATTGGCAGCATGTTCAGAACCATGTTTCTGTGAATAACTCCTGAACCGTAAGTCCTAGACGCTCGCTCTTGGCTGCATTCGATTCAGCTCGTGGCAGCCAGTCTAAAAAACACTATCTTGGACTTCTCTGCATGTTTCCCAGGCGAGAAATTGGCAGCATGTTCAGAACCATGTTTCTGTGAATAACTCCTGAACCGTAAGTCCTAGACGCTCGATCTTGGCGGCATTCGTCTCAGCGCCTGGCAATTAGTATAGGAGCACTGTGTTTGACTTCTCTGGATGTTTCCCAGGCGAGTTATTGACAAGTAAATCCTAGACGCTCGATCTTGGTTATTTTCGCTTTCGCGGCTGGCAGTAAAAGAACCATGTTTCTGTGAATAACTCCTGAACCGTAAGTCCTAGACGCTCGCTCTTGGCTGCATTCGATTCAGCTCGTGGCAGCCAGTCTAAAAAACACTATCTTGGACTTCTCTGCATGTTTCCCAGGCGAGCAATTGGCAGCATGTTCAGAACCATGTTTCTGTGAATAACTCCTGAACCGTAAGTCCTAGACGCTCGCTCTTGGCTGCATTCGATTCAGCTCGTGGCAGCCAGTCTAAAAAACACTATCTTGGACTTCTCTGCATGTTTCCCAGGCGAGAAATTGGCAGCATGTTCAGAACCATGTTTCTGTGAATAACTCCTGAACCGTAAGTCCTAGACGCTCGCTCTTGGCTGCATTCGATTCAGCTCGTGGCAGCCAGTCTAAAAAACACTATCTTGGACTTCTCTGCATGTTTCCCAGGCGAGAAATTGGCAGCATGTTCAGAACCATGTTTCTGTGAATAACTCCTGAACCGTAAGTCCTAGACGCTCGCTCTTGGCTGCATTCGATTCAGCTCGTGGCAGCCAGTCTAAAAAGCACTATCTTGGACTTCTCTGCATGTTTCCCAGGCGAGAAATTGGCAGCATGTTCAGAACCATGTTTCTGTGAATAACTCCTGAACCGTAAGTCCTAGACGCTCGATCTTGGCGGCATTCGTCTCAGCGCCTGGCAATTAGTATAGGAGCACTGTGTTTGACTTCTCTGGATGTTTCCCAGGCGAGTTATTGACAAGTAAATCCTAGACGCTCGATCTTGGTTATTTTCGCTTTCGCGGCTGGCAGTAAAAGAACCATGTTTCTGTGAATAACTCCTGAACCGTAAGTCCTAGACGCTCGCTCTTGGCTGCATTCGATTCAGCTCGTGGCAGCCAGTCTAAAAAACACTATCTTGGACTTCTCTGCATGTTTCCCAGGCGAGCAATTGGCAGCATGTTCAGAACCATGTTTCTGTGAATAACTCCTGAACCGTAAGTCCTAGACGCTCGCTCTTGGCTGCATTCGATTCAGCTCGTGGCAGCCAGTCTAAAAAACACTATCTTGGACTTCTCTGCATGTTTCCCAGGCGAGAAATTGGCAGCATGTTCAGAACCATGTTTCTGTGAATAACTCCTGAACCGTAAGTCCTAGACGCTCGCTCTTGGCTGCATTCGATTCAGCTCGTGGCAGCCAGTCTAAAAAACACTATCTTGGACTTCTCTGCATGTTTCCCAGGCGAGCAATTGGCAGCATGTTCAGAACCATGTTTCTGTGAATAACTCCTGAACCGTAAGTCCTAGACGCTCGCTCTTGGCTGCATTCGATTCAGCTCGTGGCAGCCAGTCTAAAAAACACTATCTTGGACTTCTCTGCATGTTTCCCAGGCGAGCAATTGGCAGCATGTTCAGAACCATGTTTCTGTGAATAACTCCTGAACCGTAAGTCCTAGACGCTCGCTCTTGGCTGCATTCGATTCAGCTCGTGGCAGCCAGTCTAAAAAACACTATCTTGTACTTCTCTGCATGTTTCCCAGGCGAGCAATTGGCAGCATGTTCAGAACCATGTTTCTGTGAATAACTCCTGAACCGTAAGTCCTAGACGCTCGATCTTGGCGGCATTCGTCTCAGCGCCTGGCAATTAGTATAGGAGCACTGTGTTTGACTTCTCTGGATGTTTCCCAGGCGAGTTATTGACAAGTAAATCCTAGACGCTCGATCTTGGTTATTTTCGCTTTCGCGGCTGGCAGTAAAAGAACCATGTTTCTGTGAATAACTCCTGAACCGTAAGTCCTAGACGCTCGCTCTTGGCTGCATTCGATTCAGCTCGTGGCAGCCAGTCTAAAAAACACTATCTTGGACTTCTCTGCATGTTTCCCAGGCGAGAAATTGGCAGCATGTTCAGAACCATGTTTCTGTGAATAACTCCTGAAACGTAAGTCCTAGACGCTCGATCTTGGCGGCATTCGTCTCAGCGCCTGGCAATTAGTATAGGAGCACTGTGTTTGACTTCTCTGGATGTTTCCCAGGCGAGTTATTGACAAGTAAATCCTAGACGCTCGATCTTGGTTATTTTCGCTTTCGCGGCTGGCAGTAAAAGAACCATGTTTCTGTGAATAACTCCTGAACCGTAAGTCCTAGACGCTCGCTCTTGGCTGCATTCGATTCAGCTCGTGGCAGCCAGTCTAAAAAACACTATCTTGGACTTCTCTGCATGTTTCCCAGGCGAGAAATTGGCAGCATGTTCAGAACCATGTTTCTGTGAATAACTCCTGAACCGTAAGTCCTAGACGCTCGCTCTTGGCTGCATTCGATTCAGCTCGTGGCAGCCAGTCTAAAAAACACTATCTTGGACTTCTCTGCATGTTTCCCAGGCGAGAAATTGGCAGCATGTTCAGAACCATGTTTCTGTGAATAACTCCTGAACCGTAAGTCCTAGACGCTCGCTCTTGGCTGCATTCGATTCAGCTCGTGGCAGCCAGTCTAAAAAACACTATCTTGGACTTCTCTGCATGTTTCCCAGGCGAGAAATTGGCAGCATGTTCAGAACCATGTTTCTGTGAATAACTCCTGAACCGTAAGTCCTAGACGCTCGCTCTTGGCTGCATTCGATTCAGCTCGTGGCAGCCAGTCTAAAAAACACTATCTTGGACTTCTCTGCATGTTTCCCAGGCGAGAAATTGGCAGCATGTTCAGAACCATGTTTCTGTGAATAACTCCTGAACCGTAAGTCCTAGACGCTCGCTCTTGGCTGCATTCGATTCAGCTCGTGGCAGCCAGTCTAAAAAACACTATCTTGGACTTCTCTGCATGTTTCCCAGGCGAGCAATTGGCAGCATGTTCAGAACCATGTTTCTGTGAATAACTCCTGAACCGTAAGTCCTAGACGCTCGCTCTTGGCTGCATTCGATTCAGCTCGTGGCAGCCAGTCTAAAAAACACTATCTTGGACTTCTCTGCATGTTTCCCAGGCGAGAAATTGGCAGCATGTTCAGAACCATGTTTCTGTGAATAACTCCTGAACCGTAAGTCCTAGACGCTCGCTCTTGGCTGCATTCGATTCAGCTCGTGGCAGCCAGTCTAAAAAACACTATCTTGGACTTCTCTGCATGTTCCTAAGGCAAATGTTTCTAAAGCTAATTCTTGAACCGTAAGTCCTAGACGCTCGATCTTGGCGGCATTCGTCTCAGCGCCTGGCAATTAGTATAGGAGCACTGTGTTTGACTTCTCTGGATGTTTCCCAGGCGAGTTATTGACAAGTAAATCCTAGACGCTCGATCTTGGTTATTTTCGCTTTCGCGGCTGGCAGTAAAAGAACCATGTTTCTGTGAATAACTCCTGAACCGTAAGTCCTAGACGCTCGCTCTTGGCTGCATTCGATTCAGCTCGTGGCAGCCAGTCTAAAAAACACTATCTTGGACTTCTCTGCATGTTTCCCAGGCGAGAAATTGGCAGCATGTTCAGAACCATGTTTCTGTGAATAACTCCTGAACCGTAAGTCCTAGACGCTCGCTCTTGGCTGCATTCGATTCAGCTCGTGGCAGCCAGTCTAAAAAACACTATCTTGGACTTCTCTGCATGTTTCCCAGGCGAGAAATTGGCAGCATGTTCAGAACCATGTTTCTGTGAATAACTCCTGAACCGTAAGTCCTAGACGCTCGCTCTTGGCTGCATTCGATTCAGCTCGTGGCAGCCAGTCTAAAAAACACTATCTTGGACTTCTCTGCATGTTTCCCAGGCGAGAAATTGGCAGCATGTTCAGAACCATGTTTCTGTGAATAACTCCTGAACCGTAAGTCCTAGACGCTCGCTCTTGGCTGCATTCGATTCAGCTCGTGGCAGCCAGTCTAAAAAACACTATCTTGGACTTCTCTGCATGTTTCCCAGGCGAGCAATTGGCAGCATGTTCAGAACCATGTTTCTGTGAATAACTCCTGAACCGTAAGTCCTAGACGCTCGCTCTTGGCTGCATTCGATTCAGCTCGTGGCAGCCAGTCTAAAAAACACTATCTTGGACTTCTCTGCATGTTTCCCAGGCGAGAAATTGGCAGCATGTTCAGAACCATGTTTCTGTGAATAACTCCTGAACCGTAAGTCCTAGACGCTCGCTCTTGGCTGCATTCGATTCAGCTCGTGGCAGCCAGTCTAAAAAACACTATCTTGGACTTCTCTGCATGTTTCCCAGGCGAGAAATTGGCAGCATGTTCAGAACCATGTTTCTGTGAATAACTCCTGAACCGTAAGTCCTAGACGCTCGCTCTTGGCTGCATTCGATTCAGCTCGTGGCAGCCAGTCTAAAAAACACTATCTTGGACTTTTCTGCATGTTCCTAAGGCAAATGTTTCTAAAGCTAATTCTTGAACCGTAAGTCCTAGACGCTCGATCTTGGCGGCATTCGTCTCAGCGCCTGGCAATTAGTATAGGAGCACTGTGTTTGACTTCTCTGGATGTTTCCCAGGCGAGTTATTGACAAGTAAATCCTAGACGCTCGATCTTGGTTATTTTCGCTTTCGCGGCTGGCAGTAAAAGAACCATGTTTCTGTGAATAACTCCTGAACCGTAAGTCCTAGACGCTCGCTCTTGGCTGCATTCGATTCAGCTCGTGGCAGCCAGTCTAAAAAACACTATCTTGGACTTCTCTGCATGTTTCCCAGGCGAGAAATTGGCAGCATGTTCAGAACCATGTTTCTGTGAATAACTCCTGAACCGTAAGTCCTAGACGCTCGCTCTTGGCTGCATTCGATTCAGCTCGTGGCAGCCAGTCTAAAAAACACTATCTTGGACTTCTCTGCATGTTTCCCAGGCGAGAAATTGGCAGCATGTTCAGAACCATGTTTCTGTGAATAACTCCTGAACCGTAAGTCCTAGACGCTCGCTCTTGGCTGCATTCGATTCAGCTCGTGGCAGCCAGTCTAAAAAACACTATCTTGGACTTTTCTGCATGTTCCTAAGGCAAATGTTTCTAAAGCTAATTCTTGAACCGTAAGTCCTAGACGCTCGATCTTGGCGGCATTCGTCTCAGCGCCTGGCAATTAGTATAGGAGCACTGTGTTTGACTTCTCTGGATGTTTCCCAGGCGAGTTATTGACAAGTAAATCCTAGACGCTCGATCTTGGTTATTTTCGCTTTCGCGGCTGGCAGTAAAAGAACCATGTTTCTGTGAATAACTCCTGAACCGTAAGTCCTAGACGCTCGCTCTTGGCTGCATTCGATTCAGCTCGTGGCAGCCAGTCTAAAAAACACTATCTTGGACTTCTCTGCATGTTTCCCAGGCGAGAAATTGGCAGCATGTTCAGAACCATGTTTCTGTGAATAACTCCTGAACCGTAAGTCCTAGACGCTCGCTCTTGGCTGCATTCGATTCAGCTCGTGGCAGCCAGTCTAAAAAACACTATCTTGGACTTCTCTGCATGTTCCTAAGGCAAATGTTTCTAAAGCTAATTCTTGAACCGTAAGTCCTAGACGCTCGATCTTGGCGGCATTCGTCTCAGCGCCTGGCAATTAGTATAGGAGCACTGTGTTTGACTTCTCTGGATGTTTCCCAGGCGAGTTATTGACAAGTAAATCCTAGACGCTCGATCTTGGTTATTTTCGCTTTCGCGGCTGGCAGTAAAAGAACCATGTTTCTGTGAATAACTCCTGAACCGTAAGTCCTAGACGCTCGCTCTTGGCTGCATTCGATTCAGCTCGTGGCAGCCAGTCTAAAAAACACTATCTTGGACTTCTCTGCATGTTTCCCAGGCGAGCAATTGGCAGCATGTTCAGAACCATGTTTCTGTGAATAACTCCTGAACCGTAAGTCCTAGACGCTCGCTCTTGGCTGCATTCGATTCAGCTCGTGGCAGCCAGTCTAAAAAACACTATCTTGGACTTCTCTGCATGTTTCCCAGGCGAGAAATTGGCAGCATGTTCAGAACCATGTTTCTGTGAATAACTCCTGAACCGTAAGTCCTAGACGCTCGCTCTTGGCTGCATTCGATTCAGCTCGTGGCAGCCAGTCTAAAAAACACTATCTTGGACTTCTCTGCATGTTCCTAAGGCAAATGTTTCTAAAGCTAATTCTTGAACCGTAAGTCCTAGACGCTCGATCTTGGCGGCATTCGTCTCAGCGCCTGGCAATTAGTATAGGAGCACTGTGTTTGACTTCTCTGGATGTTTCCCAGGCGAGTTATTGACAAGTAAATCCTAGACGCTCGATCTTGGTTATTTTCGCTTTCGCGGCTGGCAGTAAAAGAACCATGTTTCTGTGAATAACTCCTGAACCGTAAGTCCTAGACGCTCGCTCTTGGCTGCATTCGATTCAGCTCGTGGCAGCCAGTCTAAAAAACACTATCTTGGACTTCTCTGCATGTTTCCCAGGCGAGAAATTGGCAGCATGTTCAGAACCATGTTTCTGTGAATAACTCCTGAACCGTAAGTCCTAGACGCTCGCTCTTGGCTGCATTCGATTCAGCTCGTGGCAGCCAGTCTAAAAAACACTATCTTGGACTTCTCTGCATGTTTCCCAGGCGAGAAATTGGCAGCATGTTCAGAACCATGTTTCTGTGAATAACTCCTGAACCGTAAGTCCTAGACGCTCGCTCTTGGCTGCATTCGATTCAGCTCGTGGCAGCCAGTCTAAAAAACACTATCTTGGACTTCTCTGCATGTTTCCCAGGCGAGAAATTGGCAGCATGTTCAGAACCATGTTTCTGTGAATAACTCCTGAACCGTAAGTCCTAGACGCTCGCTCTTGGCTGCATTCGATTCAGCTCGTGGCAGCCAGTCTAAAAAACACTATCTTGGACTTCTCTGCATGTTCCTAAGGCAAATGTTTCTAAAGCTAATTCTTGAACCGTAAGTCCTAGACGCTCGATCTTGGCGGCATTCGTCTCAGCGCCTGGCAATTAGTATAGGAGCACTGTGTTTGACTTCTCTGGATGTTTCCCAGGCGAGTTATTGACAAGTAAATCCTAGACGCTCGATCTTGGTTATTTTCGCTTTCGCGGCTGGCAGTAAAAGAACCATGTTTCTGTGAATAACTCCTGAACCGTAAGTCCTAGACGCTCGCTCTTGGCTGCATTCGATTCAGCTCGTGGCAGCCAGTCTAAAAAACACTATCTTGGACTTCTCTGCATGTTTCCCAGGCGAGAAATTGGCAGCATGTTCAGAACCATGTTTCTGTGAATAACTCCTGAACCGTAAGTCCTAGACGCTCGCTCTTGGCTGCATTCGATTCAGCTCGTGGCAGCCAGTCTAAAAAACACTATCTTGGACTTCTCTGCATGTTCCTAAGGCAAATGTTTCTAAAGCTAATTCTTGAACCGTAAGTCCTAGACGCTCGATCTTGGCGGCATTCGTCTCAGCGCCTGGCAATTAGTATAGGAGCACTGTGTTTGACTTCTCTGGATGTTTCCCAGGCGAGTTATTGACAAGTAAATCCTAGACGCTCGATCTTGGTTATTTTCGCTTTCGCGGCTGGCAGTAAAAGAACCATGTTTCTGTGAATAACTCCTGAACCGTAAGTCCTAGACGCTCGCTCTTGGCTGCATTCGATTCAGCTCGTGGCAGCCAGTCTAAAAAACACTATCTTGGACTTCTCTGCATGTTTCCCAGGCGAGAAATTGGCAGCATGTTCAGAACCATGTTTCTGTGAATAACTCCTGAACCGTAAGTCCTAGACGCTCGCTCTTGGCTGCATTCGATTCAGCTCGTGGCAGCCAGTCTAAAAAACACTATCTTGGACTTCTCTGCATGTTTCCCAGGCGAGAAATTGGCAGCATGTTCAGAACCATGTTTCTGTGAATAACTCCTGAACCGTAAGTCCTAGACGCTCGCTCTTGGCTGCATTCGATTCAGCTCGTGGCAGCCAGTCTAAAAAACACTATCTTGGACTTCTCTGCATGTTTCCCAGGCGAGAAATTGGCAGCATGTTCAGAACCATGTTTCTGTGAATAACTCCTGAACCGTAAGTCCTAGACGCTCGCTCTTGGCTGCATTCGATTCAGCTCGTGGCAGCCAGTCTAAAAAACACTATCTTGGACTTCTCTGCATGTTTCCCAGGCGAGCAATTGGCAGCATGTTCAGAACCATGTTTCTGTGAATAACTCCTGAACCGTAAGTCCTAGACGCTCGCTCTTGGCTGCATTCGATTCAGCTCGTGGCAGCCAGTCTAAAAAACACTATCTTGGACTTCTCTGCATGTTTCCCAGGCGAGAAATTGGCAGCATGTTCAGAACCATGTTTCTGTGAATAACTCCTGAACCGTAAGTCCTAGACGCTCGCTCTTGGCTGCATTCGATTCAGCTCGTGGCAGCCAGTCTAAAAAACACTATCTTGGACTTCTCTGCATGTTTCCCAGGCGAGCAATTGGCAGCATGTTCAGAACCATGTTTCTGTGAATAACTCCTGAACCGTAAGTCCTAGACGCTCGCTCTTGGCTGCATTCGATTCAGCTCGTGGCAGCCAGTCTAAAAAACACTATCTTGGACTTCTCTGCATGTTTCCCAGGCGAGAAATTGGCAGCATGTTCAGAACCATGTTTCTGTGAATAACTCCTGAACCGTAAGTCCTAGACGCTCGATCTTGGCGGCATTCGTCTCAGCGCCTGGCAATTAGTATAGGAGCACTGTGTTTGACTTCTCTGGATGTTTCCCAGGCGAGTTATTGACAAGTAAATCCTAGACGCTCGATCTTGGTTATTTTCGCTTTCGCGGCTGGCAGTAAAAGAACCATGTTTCTGTGAATAACTCCTGAACCGTAAGTCCTAGACGCTCGCTCTTGGCTGCATTCGATTCAGCTCGTGGCAGCCAGTCTAAAAAACACTATCTTGGACTTCTCTGCATGTTTCCCAGGCGAGCAATTGGCAGCATGTTCAGAACCATGTTTCTGTGAATAACTCCTGAACCGTAAGTCCTAGACGCTCGCTCTTGGCTGCATTCGATTCAGCTCGTGGCAGCCAGTCTAAAAAACACTATCTTGGACTTCTCTGCATGTTTCCCAGGCGAGAAATTGGCAGCATGTTCAGAACCATGTTTCTGTGAATAACTCCTGAACCGTAAGTCCTAGACGCTCGCTCTTGGCTGCATTCGATTCAGCTCGTGGCAGCCAGTCTAAAAAACACTATCTTGGACTTCTCTGCATGTTTCCCAGGCGAGAAATTGGCAGCATGTTCAGAACCATGTTTCTGTGAATAACTCCTGAACCGTAAGTCCTAGACGCTCGCTCTTGGCTGCATTCGATTCAGCTCGTGGCAGCCAGTCTAAAAAACACTATCTTGGACTTCTCTGCATGTTTCCCAGGCGAGAAATTGGCAGCATGTTCAGAACCATGTTTCTGTGAATAACTCCTGAACCGTAAGTCCTAGACGCTCGCTCTTGGCTGCATTCGATTCAGCTCGTGGCAGCCAGTCTAAAAAACACTATCTTGGACTTCTCTGCATGTTTCCCAGGCGAGAAATTGGCAGCATGTTCAGAACCATGTTTCTGTGAATAACTCCTGAACCGTAAGTCCTAGACGCTCGCTCTTGGCTGCATTCGATTCAGCTCGTGGCAGCCAGTCTAAAAAACACTATCTTGGACTTCTCTGCATGTTTCCCAGGCGAGCAATTGGCAGCATGTTCAGAACCATGTTTCTGTGAATAACTCCTGAACCGTAAGTCCTAGACGCTCGCTCTTGGCTGCATTCGATTCAGCTCGTGGCAGCCAGTCTAAAAAACACTATCTTGGACTTCTCTGCATGTTTCCCAGGCGAGAAATTGGCAGCATGTTCAGAACCATGTTTCTGTGAATAACTCCTGAACCGTAAGTCCTAGACGCTCGCTCTTGGCTGCATTCGATTCAGCTCGTGGCAGCCAGTCTAAAAAACACTATCTTGGACTTCTCTGCATGTTCCTAAGGCAAATGTTTCTAAAGCTAATTCTTGAACCGTAAGTCCTAGACGCTCGATCTTGGCGGCATTCGTCTCAGCGCCTGGCAATTAGTATAGGAGCACTGTGTTTGACTTCTCTGGATGTTTCCCAGGCGAGTTATTGACAAGTAAATCCTAGACGCTCGATCTTGGTTATTTTCGCTTTCGCGGCTGGCAGTAAAAGAACCATGTTTCTGTGAATAACTCCTGAACCGTAAGTCCTAGACGCTCGCTCTTGGCTGCATTCGATTCAGCTCGTGGCAGCCAGTCTAAAAAACACTATCTTGGACTTCTCTGCATGTTTCCCAGGCGAGCAATTGGCAGCATGTTCAGAACCATGTTTCTGTGAATAACTCCTGAACCGTAAGTCCTAGACGCTCGCTCTTGGCTGCATTCGATTCAGCTCGTGGCAGCCAGTCTAAAAAACACTATCTTGGACTTCTCTGCATGTTTCCCAGGCGAGCAATTGGCAGCATGTTCAGAACCATGTTTCTGTGAATAACTCCTGGAACCGTAAGTCCTAGACGCTCGCTCTTGGCTGCATTCGATTCAGCTCGTGGCAGCCAGTCTAAAAAACACTATCTTGGACTTCTCTGCATGTTCCTAAGGCAAATGTTTCTAAAGCTAATTCTTGAACCGTAAGTCCTAGACGCTCGATCTTGGCGGCATTCGTCTCAGCGCCTGGCAATTAGTATAGGAGCACTGTGTTTGACTTCTCTGGATGTTTCCCAGGCGAGTTATTGACAAGTAAATCCTAGACGCTCGATCTTGGTTATTTTCGCTTTTGCGGCTGGCAGTAAAAGAACCATGTTTCTGTGAATAACTCCTGAACCGTAAGTCCTAGACGCTCGCTCTTGGCTGCATTCGATTCAGCTCGTGGCAGCCAGTCTAAAAAACACTATCTTGGACTTCTCTGCATGTTTCCCAGGCGAGAAATTGGCAGCATGTTCAGAACCATGTTTCTGTGAATAACTCCTGAACCGTAAGTCCTAGACGCTCGATCTTGGCGGCATTCGTCTCAGCGCCTGGCAATTAGTATAGGAGCACTGTGTTTGACTTCTCTGGATGTTTCCCAGGCGAGTTATTGACAAGTAAATCCTAGACGCTCGATCTTGGTTATTTTCGCTTTCGCGGCTGGCAGTAAAAGAACCATGTTTCTGTGAATAACTCCTGAACCGTAAGTCCTAGACGCTCGCTCTTGGCTGCATTCGATTCAGCTCGTGGCAGCCAGTCTAAAAAAACACTATCTTGGACTTCTCTGCATGTTTCCCAGGCGAGAAATTGGCAGCATGTTCAGAACCATGTTTCTGTGAATAACTCCTGAACCGTAAGTCCTAGACGCTCGCTCTTGGCTGCATTCGATTCAGCTCGTGGCAGCCAGTCTAAAAAACACTATCTTGGACTTCTCTGCATGTTTCCCAGGCGAGAAATTGGCAGCATGTTCAGAACCATGTTTCTGTGAATAACTCCTGAACCGTAAGTCCTAGACGCTCGCTCTTGGCTGCATTCGATTCAGCTCGTGGCAGCCAGTCTAAAAAACACTATCTTGGACTTCTCTGCATGTTTCCCAGGCGAGCAATTGGCAGCATGTTCAGAACCATGTTTCTGTGAATAACTCCTGAACCGTAAGTCCTAGACGCTCGCTCTTGGCTGCATTCGATTCAGCTCGTGGCAGCCAGTCTAAAAAACACTATCTTGGACTTCTCTGCATGTTTCCCAGGCGAGCAATTGGCAGCATGTTCAGAACCATGTTTCTGTGAATAACTCCTGAACCGTAAGTCCTAGACGCTCGCTCTTGGCTGCATTCGATTCAGCTCGTGGCAGCCAGTCTAAAAAACACTATGTTGGACTTCTCTGCATGTTCCTAAGGCAAATGTTTCTAAAGCTAATTCTTGAACCGTAAGTCCTAGACGCTCGATCTTGGCGGCATTCGTCTCAGCGCCTGGCAATTAGTATAGGAGCACTGTGTTTGACTTCTCTGGATGTTTCCCAGGCGAGTTATTGACAAGTAAATCCTAGACGCTCGATCTTGGTTATTTTCGCTTTTGCGGCTGGCAGTAAAAGAACCATGTTTCTGTGAATAACTCCTGAACCGTAAGTCCTAGACGCTCGCTCTTGGCTGCATTCGATTCAGCTCGTGGCAGCCAGTCTAAAAAACACTATCTTGGACTTCTCTGCATGTTTCCCAGGCGAGAAATTGGCAGCATGTTCAGAACCATGTTTATGTGAATAACTCCTGAACCGTAAGTCCTAGACGCTCGATCTTGGCGGCATTCGTCTCAGCGCCTGGCAATTAGTATAGGAGCACTGTGTTTGACTTCTCTGGATGTTTCCCAGGCGAGTTATTGACAAGTAAATCCTAGACGCTCGATCTTGGTTATTTTCGCTTTCGCGGCTGGCAGTAAAAGAACCATGTTTCTGTGAATAACTCCTGAACCGTAAGTCCTAGACGCTCGCTCTTGGCTGCATTCGATTCAGCTCGTGGCAGCCAGTCTAAAAAACACTATCTTGGACTTCTCTGCATGTTTCCCAGGCGAGAAATTGGCAGCATGTTCAGAACCATGTTTCTGTGAATAACTCCTGAACCGTAAGTCCTAGACGCTCGCTCTTGGCTGCATTCGATTCAGCTCGTGGCAGCCAGTCTAAAAAACACTATCTTGGACTTCTCTGCATGTTTCCCAGGCGAGCAATTGGCAGCATGTTCAGAACCATGTTTCTGTGAATAACTCCTGAACCGTAAGTCCTAGACGCTCGCTCTTGGCTGCATTCGATTCAGCTCGTGGCAGCCAGTCTAAAAAACACTATCTTGGACTTCTCTGCATGTTTCCCAGGCGAGAAATTGGCAGCATGTTCAGAACCATGTTTCTGTGAATAACTCCTGAACCGTAAGTCCTAGACGCTCGCTCTTGGCTGCATTCGATTCAGCTCGTGGCAGCCAGTCTAAAAAACACTATCTTGGACTTCTCTGCATGTTTCCCAGGCGAGCAATTGGCAGCATGTTCAGAACCATGTTTCTGTGAATAACTCCTGAACCGTAAGTCCTAGACGCTCGCTCTTGGCTGCATTCGATTCAGCTCGTGGCAGCCAGTCTAAAAAACACTATCTTGGACTTCTCTGCATGTTTCCCAGGCGAGCAATTGGCAGCATGTTCAGAACCATGTTTCTGTGAATAACTCCTGAACCGTAAGTCCTAGACGCTCGCTCTTGGCTGCATTCGATTCAGCTCGTGGCAGCCAGTCTAAAAAACACTATCTTGGACTTCTCTGCATGTTTCCCAGGCGAGAAATTGGCAGCATGTTCAGAACCATGTTTCTGTGAATAACTCCTGAACCGTAAGTCCTAGACGCTCGCTCTTGGCTGCATTCGATTCAGCTCGTGGCAGCCAGTCTAAAAAACACTATCTTGGACTTCTCTGCATGTTTCCCAGGCGAGCAATTGGCAGCATGTTCAGAACCATGTTTCTGTGAATAACTCCTGAACCGTAAGTCCTAGACGCTCGCTCTTGGCTGCATTCGATTCAGCTCGTGGCAGCCAGTCTAAAAAACACTATCTTGGACTTCTCTGCATGTTTCCCAGGCGAGAAATTGGCAGCATGTTCAGAACCATGTTTCTGTGAATAACTCCTGAACCGTAAGTCCTAGACGCTCGCTCTTGGCTGCATTCGATTCAGCTCGTGGCAGCCAGTCTAAAAAACACTATCTTGGACTTCTCTGCATGTTTCCCAGGCGAGCAATTGGCAGCATGTTCAGAACCATGTTTCTGTGAATAACTCCTGAACCGTAAGTCCTAGACGCTCGCTCTTGGCTGCATTCGATTCAGCTCGTGGCAGCCAGTCTAAAAAACACTATCTTGGACTTCTCTGCATGTTTCCCAGGCGAGAAATTGGCAGCATGTTCAGAACCATGTTTCTGTGAATAACTCCTGAACCGTAAGTCCTAGACGCTCGATCTTGGCGGCATTCGTCTCAGCGCCTGGCAATTAGTATAGGAGCACTGTGTTTGACTTCTCTGGATGTTTCCCAGGCGAGTTATTGACAAGTAAATCCTAGACGCTCGATCTTGGTTATTTTCGCTTTCGCGGCTGGCAGTAAAAGAACCATGTTTCTGTGAATAACTCCTGAACCGTAAGTCCTAGACGCTCGCTCTTGGCTGCATTCGATTCAGCTCGTGGCAGCCAGTCTAAAAAACACTATCTTGGACTTCTCTGCATGTTTCCCAGGCGAGCAATTGGCAGCATGTTCAGAACCATGTTTCTGTGAATAACTCCTGAACCGTAAGTCCTAGACGCTCGCTCTTGGCTGCATTCGATTCAGCTCGTGGCAGCCAGTCTAAAAAACACTATCTTGGACTTCTCTGCATGTTTCCCAGGCGAGAAATTGGCAGCATGTTCAGAACCATGTTTCTGTGAATAACTCCTGAACCGTAAGTCCTAGACGCTCGCTCTTGGCTGCATTCGATTCAGCTCGTGGCAGCCAGTCTAAAAAACACTATCTTGGACTTCTCTGCATGTTTCCCAGGCGAGAAATTGGCAGCATGTTCAGAACCATGTTTCTGTGAATAACTCCTGAACCGTAAGTCCTAGACGCTCGCTCTTGGCTGCATTCGATTCAGCTCGTGGCAGCCAGTCTAAAAAGCACTATCTTGGACTTCTCTGCATGTTTCCCAGGCGAGAAATTGGCAGCATGTTCAGAACCATGTTTCTGTGAATAACTCCTGAACCGTAAGTCCTAGACGCTCGATCTTGGCGGCATTCGTCTCAGCGCCTGGCAATTAGTATAGGAGCACTGTGTTTGACTTCTCTGGATGTTTCCCAGGCGAGTTATTGACAAGTAAATCCTAGACGCTCGATCTTGGTTATTTTCGCTTTCGCGGCTGGCAGTAAAAGAACCATGTTTCTGTGAATAACTCCTGAACCGTAAGTCCTAGACGCTCGCTCTTGGCTGCATTCGATTCAGCTCGTGGCAGCCAGTCTAAAAAACACTATCTTGGACTTCTCTGCATGTTTCCCAGGCGAGCAATTGGCAGCATGTTCAGAACCATGTTTCTGTGAATAACTCCTGAACCGTAAGTCCTAGACGCTCGCTCTTGGCTGCATTCGATTCAGCTCGTGGCAGCCAGTCTAAAAAACACTATCTTGGACTTCTCTGCATGTTTCCCAGGCGAGAAATTGGCAGCATGTTCAGAACCATGTTTCTGTGAATAACTCCTGAACCGTAAGTCCTAGACGCTCGCTCTTGGCTGCATTCGATTCAGCTCGTGGCAGCCAGTCTAAAAAACACTATCTTGGACTTCTCTGCATGTTTCCCAGGCGAGCAATTGGCAGCATGTTCAGAACCATGTTTCTGTGAATAACTCCTGAACCGTAAGTCCTAGACGCTCGCTCTTGGCTGCATTCGATTCAGCTCGTGGCAGCCAGTCTAAAAAACACTATCTTGGACTTCTCTGCATGTTTCCCAGGCGAGCAATTGGCAGCATGTTCAGAACCATGTTTCTGTGAATAACTCCTGAACCGTAAGTCCTAGACGCTCGCTCTTGGCTGCATTCGATTCAGCTCGTGGCAGCCAGTCTAAAAAACACTATCTTGTACTTCTCTGCATGTTTCCCAGGCGAGCAATTGGCAGCATGTTCAGAACCATGTTTCTGTGAATAACTCCTGAACCGTAAGTCCTAGACGCTCGATCTTGGCGGCATTCGTCTCAGCGCCTGGCAATTAGTATAGGAGCACTGTGTTTGACTTCTCTGGATGTTTCCCAGGCGAGTTATTGACAAGTAAATCCTAGACGCTCGATCTTGGTTATTTTCGCTTTCGCGGCTGGCAGTAAAAGAACCATGTTTCTGTGAATAACTCCTGAACCGTAAGTCCTAGACGCTCGCTCTTGGCTGCATTCGATTCAGCTCGTGGCAGCCAGTCTAAAAAACACTATCTTGGACTTCTCTGCATGTTTCCCAGGCGAGAAATTGGCAGCATGTTCAGAACCATGTTTCTGTGAATAACTCCTGAAACGTAAGTCCTAGACGCTCGATCTTGGCGGCATTCGTCTCAGCGCCTGGCAATTAGTATAGGAGCACTGTGTTTGACTTCTCTGGATGTTTCCCAGGCGAGTTATTGACAAGTAAATCCTAGACGCTCGATCTTGGTTATTTTCGCTTTCGCGGCTGGCAGTAAAAGAACCATGTTTCTGTGAATAACTCCTGAACCGTAAGTCCTAGACGCTCGCTCTTGGCTGCATTCGATTCAGCTCGTGGCAGCCAGTCTAAAAAACACTATCTTGGACTTCTCTGCATGTTTCCCAGGCGAGAAATTGGCAGCATGTTCAGAACCATGTTTCTGTGAATAACTCCTGAACCGTAAGTCCTAGACGCTCGCTCTTGGCTGCATTCGATTCAGCTCGTGGCAGCCAGTCTAAAAAACACTATCTTGGACTTCTCTGCATGTTTCCCAGGCGAGAAATTGGCAGCATGTTCAGAACCATGTTTCTGTGAATAACTCCTGAACCGTAAGTCCTAGACGCTCGCTCTTGGCTGCATTCGATTCAGCTCGTGGCAGCCAGTCTAAAAAACACTATCTTGGACTTCTCTGCATGTTTCCCAGGCGAGAAATTGGCAGCATGTTCAGAACCATGTTTCTGTGAATAACTCCTGAACCGTAAGTCCTAGACGCTCGCTCTTGGCTGCATTCGATTCAGCTCGTGGCAGCCAGTCTAAAAAACACTATCTTGGACTTCTCTGCATGTTTCCCAGGCGAGAAATTGGCAGCATGTTCAGAACCATGTTTCTGTGAATAACTCCTGAACCGTAAGTCCTAGACGCTCGCTCTTGGCTGCATTCGATTCAGCTCGTGGCAGCCAGTCTAAAAAACACTATCTTGGACTTCTCTGCATGTTTCCCAGGCGAGCAATTGGCAGCATGTTCAGAACCATGTTTCTGTGAATAACTCCTGAACCGTAAGTCCTAGACGCTCGCTCTTGGCTGCATTCGATTCAGCTCGTGGCAGCCAGTCTAAAAAACACTATCTTGGACTTCTCTGCATGTTTCCCAGGCGAGAAATTGGCAGCATGTTCAGAACCATGTTTCTGTGAATAACTCCTGAACCGTAAGTCCTAGACGCTCGCTCTTGGCTGCATTCGATTCAGCTCGTGGCAGCCAGTCTAAAAAACACTATCTTGGACTTCTCTGCATGTTCCTAAGGCAAATGTTTCTAAAGCTAATTCTTGAACCGTAAGTCCTAGACGCTCGATCTTGGCGGCATTCGTCTCAGCGCCTGGCAATTAGTATAGGAGCACTGTGTTTGACTTCTCTGGATGTTTCCCAGGCGAGTTATTGACAAGTAAATCCTAGACGCTCGATCTTGGTTATTTTCGCTTTCGCGGCTGGCAGTAAAAGAACCATGTTTCTGTGAATAACTCCTGAACCGTAAGTCCTAGACGCTCGCTCTTGGCTGCATTCGATTCAGCTCGTGGCAGCCAGTCTAAAAAACACTATCTTGGACTTCTCTGCATGTTTCCCAGGCGAGAAATTGGCAGCATGTTCAGAACCATGTTTCTGTGAATAACTCCTGAACCGTAAGTCCTAGACGCTCGCTCTTGGCTGCATTCGATTCAGCTCGTGGCAGCCAGTCTAAAAAACACTATCTTGGACTTCTCTGCATGTTTCCCAGGCGAGAAATTGGCAGCATGTTCAGAACCATGTTTCTGTGAATAACTCCTGAACCGTAAGTCCTAGACGCTCGCTCTTGGCTGCATTCGATTCAGCTCGTGGCAGCCAGTCTAAAAAACACTATCTTGGACTTCTCTGCATGTTTCCCAGGCGAGAAATTGGCAGCATGTTCAGAACCATGTTTCTGTGAATAACTCCTGAACCGTAAGTCCTAGACGCTCGCTCTTGGCTGCATTCGATTCAGCTCGTGGCAGCCAGTCTAAAAAACACTATCTTGGACTTCTCTGCATGTTTCCCAGGCGAGCAATTGGCAGCATGTTCAGAACCATGTTTCTGTGAATAACTCCTGAACCGTAAGTCCTAGACGCTCGCTCTTGGCTGCATTCGATTCAGCTCGTGGCAGCCAGTCTAAAAAACACTATCTTGGACTTCTCTGCATGTTTCCCAGGCGAGAAATTGGCAGCATGTTCAGAACCATGTTTCTGTGAATAACTCCTGAACCGTAAGTCCTAGACGCTCGCTCTTGGCTGCATTCGATTCAGCTCGTGGCAGCCAGTCTAAAAAACACTATCTTGGACTTCTCTGCATGTTTCCCAGGCGAGAAATTGGCAGCATGTTCAGAACCATGTTTCTGTGAATAACTCCTGAACCGTAAGTCCTAGACGCTCGCTCTTGGCTGCATTCGATTCAGCTCGTGGCAGCCAGTCTAAAAAACACTATCTTGGACTTTTCTGCATGTTCCTAAGGCAAATGTTTCTAAAGCTAATTCTTGAACCGTAAGTCCTAGACGCTCGATCTTGGCGGCATTCGTCTCAGCGCCTGGCAATTAGTATAGGAGCACTGTGTTTGACTTCTCTGGATGTTTCCCAGGCGAGTTATTGACAAGTAAATCCTAGACGCTCGATCTTGGTTATTTTCGCTTTCGCGGCTGGCAGTAAAAGAACCATGTTTCTGTGAATAACTCCTGAACCGTAAGTCCTAGACGCTCGCTCTTGGCTGCATTCGATTCAGCTCGTGGCAGCCAGTCTAAAAAACACTATCTTGGACTTCTCTGCATGTTTCCCAGGCGAGAAATTGGCAGCATGTTCAGAACCATGTTTCTGTGAATAACTCCTGAACCGTAAGTCCTAGACGCTCGCTCTTGGCTGCATTCGATTCAGCTCGTGGCAGCCAGTCTAAAAAACACTATCTTGGACTTCTCTGCATGTTTCCCAGGCGAGAAATTGGCAGCATGTTCAGAACCATGTTTCTGTGAATAACTCCTGAACCGTAAGTCCTAGACGCTCGCTCTTGGCTGCATTCGATTCAGCTCGTGGCAGCCAGTCTAAAAAACACTATCTTGGACTTTTCTGCATGTTCCTAAGGCAAATGTTTCTAAAGCTAATTCTTGAACCGTAAGTCCTAGACGCTCGATCTTGGCGGCATTCGTCTCAGCGCCTGGCAATTAGTATAGGAGCACTGTGTTTGACTTCTCTGGATGTTTCCCAGGCGAGTTATTGACAAGTAAATCCTAGACGCTCGATCTTGGTTATTTTCGCTTTCGCGGCTGGCAGTAAAAGAACCATGTTTCTGTGAATAACTCCTGAACCGTAAGTCCTAGACGCTCGCTCTTGGCTGCATTCGATTCAGCTCGTGGCAGCCAGTCTAAAAAACACTATCTTGGACTTCTCTGCATGTTTCCCAGGCGAGAAATTGGCAGCATGTTCAGAACCATGTTTCTGTGAATAACTCCTGAACCGTAAGTCCTAGACGCTCGCTCTTGGCTGCATTCGATTCAGCTCGTGGCAGCCAGTCTAAAAAACACTATCTTGGACTTCTCTGCATGTTCCTAAGGCAAATGTTTCTAAAGCTAATTCTTGAACCGTAAGTCCTAGACGCTCGATCTTGGCGGCATTCGTCTCAGCGCCTGGCAATTAGTATAGGAGCACTGTGTTTGACTTCTCTGGATGTTTCCCAGGCGAGTTATTGACAAGTAAATCCTAGACGCTCGATCTTGGTTATTTTCGCTTTCGCGGCTGGCAGTAAAAGAACCATGTTTCTGTGAATAACTCCTGAACCGTAAGTCCTAGACGCTCGCTCTTGGCTGCATTCGATTCAGCTCGTGGCAGCCAGTCTAAAAAACACTATCTTGGACTTCTCTGCATGTTTCCCAGGCGAGCAATTGGCAGCATGTTCAGAACCATGTTTCTGTGAATAACTCCTGAACCGTAAGTCCTAGACGCTCGCTCTTGGCTGCATTCGATTCAGCTCGTGGCAGCCAGTCTAAAAAACACTATCTTGGACTTCTCTGCATGTTTCCCAGGCGAGAAATTGGCAGCATGTTCAGAACCATGTTTCTGTGAATAACTCCTGAACCGTAAGTCCTAGACGCTCGCTCTTGGCTGCATTCGATTCAGCTCGTGGCAGCCAGTCTAAAAAACACTATCTTGGACTTCTCTGCATGTTCCTAAGGCAAATGTTTCTAAAGCTAATTCTTGAACCGTAAGTCCTAGACGCTCGATCTTGGCGGCATTCGTCTCAGCGCCTGGCAATTAGTATAGGAGCACTGTGTTTGACTTCTCTGGATGTTTCCCAGGCGAGTTATTGACAAGTAAATCCTAGACGCTCGATCTTGGTTATTTTCGCTTTCGCGGCTGGCAGTAAAAGAACCATGTTTCTGTGAATAACTCCTGAACCGTAAGTCCTAGACGCTCGCTCTTGGCTGCATTCGATTCAGCTCGTGGCAGCCAGTCTAAAAAACACTATCTTGGACTTCTCTGCATGTTTCCCAGGCGAGAAATTGGCAGCATGTTCAGAACCATGTTTCTGTGAATAACTCCTGAACCGTAAGTCCTAGACGCTCGCTCTTGGCTGCATTCGATTCAGCTCGTGGCAGCCAGTCTAAAAAACACTATCTTGGACTTCTCTGCATGTTTCCCAGGCGAGAAATTGGCAGCATGTTCAGAACCATGTTTCTGTGAATAACTCCTGAACCGTAAGTCCTAGACGCTCGCTCTTGGCTGCATTCGATTCAGCTCGTGGCAGCCAGTCTAAAAAACACTATCTTGGACTTCTCTGCATGTTTCCCAGGCGAGAAATTGGCAGCATGTTCAGAACCATGTTTCTGTGAATAACTCCTGAACCGTAAGTCCTAGACGCTCGCTCTTGGCTGCATTCGATTCAGCTCGTGGCAGCCAGTCTAAAAAACACTATCTTGGACTTCTCTGCATGTTCCTAAGGCAAATGTTTCTAAAGCTAATTCTTGAACCGTAAGTCCTAGACGCTCGATCTTGGCGGCATTCGTCTCAGCGCCTGGCAATTAGTATAGGAGCACTGTGTTTGACTTCTCTGGATGTTTCCCAGGCGAGTTATTGACAAGTAAATCCTAGACGCTCGATCTTGGTTATTTTCGCTTTCGCGGCTGGCAGTAAAAGAACCATGTTTCTGTGAATAACTCCTGAACCGTAAGTCCTAGACGCTCGCTCTTGGCTGCATTCGATTCAGCTCGTGGCAGCCAGTCTAAAAAACACTATCTTGGACTTCTCTGCATGTTTCCCAGGCGAGAAATTGGCAGCATGTTCAGAACCATGTTTCTGTGAATAACTCCTGAACCGTAAGTCCTAGACGCTCGCTCTTGGCTGCATTCGATTCAGCTCGTGGCAGCCAGTCTAAAAAACACTATCTTGGACTTCTCTGCATGTTCCTAAGGCAAATGTTTCTAAAGCTAATTCTTGAACCGTAAGTCCTAGACGCTCGATCTTGGCGGCATTCGTCTCAGCGCCTGGCAATTAGTATAGGAGCACTGTGTTTGACTTCTCTGGATGTTTCCCAGGCGAGTTATTGACAAGTAAATCCTAGACGCTCGATCTTGGTTATTTTCGCTTTCGCGGCTGGCAGTAAAAGAACCATGTTTCTGTGAATAACTCCTGAACCGTAAGTCCTAGACGCTCGCTCTTGGCTGCATTCGATTCAGCTCGTGGCAGCCAGTCTAAAAAACACTATCTTGGACTTCTCTGCATGTTTCCCAGGCGAGAAATTGGCAGCATGTTCAGAACCATGTTTCTGTGAATAACTCCTGAACCGTAAGTCCTAGACGCTCGCTCTTGGCTGCATTCGATTCAGCTCGTGGCAGCCAGTCTAAAAAACACTATCTTGGACTTCTCTGCATGTTTCCCAGGCGAGAAATTGGCAGCATGTTCAGAACCATGTTTCTGTGAATAACTCCTGAACCGTAAGTCCTAGACGCTCGCTCTTGGCTGCATTCGATTCAGCTCGTGGCAGCCAGTCTAAAAAACACTATCTTGGACTTCTCTGCATGTTTCCCAGGCGAGAAATTGGCAGCATGTTCAGAACCATGTTTCTGTGAATAACTCCTGAACCGTAAGTCCTAGACGCTCGCTCTTGGCTGCATTCGATTCAGCTCGTGGCAGCCAGTCTAAAAAACACTATCTTGGACTTCTCTGCATGTTTCCCAGGCGAGCAATTGGCAGCATGTTCAGAACCATGTTTCTGTGAATAACTCCTGAACCGTAAGTCCTAGACGCTCGCTCTTGGCTGCATTCGATTCAGCTCGTGGCAGCCAGTCTAAAAAACACTATCTTGGACTTCTCTGCATGTTTCCCAGGCGAGAAATTGGCAGCATGTTCAGAACCATGTTTCTGTGAATAACTCCTGAACCGTAAGTCCTAGACGCTCGCTCTTGGCTGCATTCGATTCAGCTCGTGGCAGCCAGTCTAAAAAACACTATCTTGGACTTCTCTGCATGTTTCCCAGGCGAGCAATTGGCAGCATGTTCAGAACCATGTTTCTGTGAATAACTCCTGAACCGTAAGTCCTAGACGCTCGCTCTTGGCTGCATTCGATTCAGCTCGTGGCAGCCAGTCTAAAAAACACTATCTTGGACTTCTCTGCATGTTTCCCAGGCGAGAAATTGGCAGCATGTTCAGAACCATGTTTCTGTGAATAACTCCTGAACCGTAAGTCCTAGACGCTCGATCTTGGCGGCATTCGTCTCAGCGCCTGGCAATTAGTATAGGAGCACTGTGTTTGACTTCTCTGGATGTTTCCCAGGCGAGTTATTGACAAGTAAATCCTAGACGCTCGATCTTGGTTATTTTCGCTTTCGCGGCTGGCAGTAAAAGAACCATGTTTCTGTGAATAACTCCTGAACCGTAAGTCCTAGACGCTCGCTCTTGGCTGCATTCGATTCAGCTCGTGGCAGCCAGTCTAAAAAACACTATCTTGGACTTCTCTGCATGTTTCCCAGGCGAGCAATTGGCAGCATGTTCAGAACCATGTTTCTGTGAATAACTCCTGAACCGTAAGTCCTAGACGCTCGCTCTTGGCTGCATTCGATTCAGCTCGTGGCAGCCAGTCTAAAAAACACTATCTTGGACTTCTCTGCATGTTTCCCAGGCGAGAAATTGGCAGCATGTTCAGAACCATGTTTCTGTGAATAACTCCTGAACCGTAAGTCCTAGACGCTCGCTCTTGGCTGCATTCGATTCAGCTCGTGGCAGCCAGTCTAAAAAACACTATCTTGGACTTCTCTGCATGTTTCCCAGGCGAGAAATTGGCAGCATGTTCAGAACCATGTTTCTGTGAATAACTCCTGAACCGTAAGTCCTAGACGCTCGCTCTTGGCTGCATTCGATTCAGCTCGTGGCAGCCAGTCTAAAAAACACTATCTTGGACTTCTCTGCATGTTTCCCAGGCGAGAAATTGGCAGCATGTTCAGAACCATGTTTCTGTGAATAACTCCTGAACCGTAAGTCCTAGACGCTCGCTCTTGGCTGCATTCGATTCAGCTCGTGGCAGCCAGTCTAAAAAACACTATCTTGGACTTCTCTGCATGTTTCCCAGGCGAGAAATTGGCAGCATGTTCAGAACCATGTTTCTGTGAATAACTCCTGAACCGTAAGTCCTAGACGCTCGCTCTTGGCTGCATTCGATTCAGCTCGTGGCAGCCAGTCTAAAAAACACTATCTTGGACTTCTCTGCATGTTTCCCAGGCGAGCAATTGGCAGCATGTTCAGAACCATGTTTCTGTGAATAACTCCTGAACCGTAAGTCCTAGACGCTCGCTCTTGGCTGCATTCGATTCAGCTCGTGGCAGCCAGTCTAAAAAACACTATCTTGGACTTCTCTGCATGTTTCCCAGGCGAGAAATTGGCAGCATGTTCAGAACCATGTTTCTGTGAATAACTCCTGAACCGTAAGTCCTAGACGCTCGCTCTTGGCTGCATTCGATTCAGCTCGTGGCAGCCAGTCTAAAAAACACTATCTTGGACTTCTCTGCATGTTTCCCAGGCGAGCAATTGGCAGCATGTTCAGAACCATGTTTCTGTGAATAACTCCTGAACCGTAAGTCCTAGACGCTCGCTCTTGGCTGCATTCGATTCAGCTCGTGGCAGCCAGTCTAAAAAACACTATCTTGGACTTCTCTGCATGTTTCCCAGGCGAGAAATTGGCAGCATGTTCAGAACCATGTTTCTGTGAATAACTCCTGAACCGTAAGTCCTAGACGCTCGATCTTGGCGGCATTCGTCTCAGCGCCTGGCAATTAGTATAGGAGCACTGTGTTTGACTTCTCTGGATGTTTCCCAGGCGAGTTATTGACAAGTAAATCCTAGACGCTCGATCTTGGTTATTTTCGCTTTCGCGGCTGGCAGTAAAAGAACCATGTTTCTGTGAATAACTCCTGAACCGTAAGTCCTAGACGCTCGCTCTTGGCTGCATTCGATTCAGCTCGTGGCAGCCAGTCTAAAAAACACTATCTTGGACTTCTCTGCATGTTTCCCAGGCGAGCAATTGGCAGCATGTTCAGAACCATGTTTCTGTGAATAACTCCTGAACCGTAAGTCCTAGACGCTCGCTCTTGGCTGCATTCGATTCAGCTCGTGGCAGCCAGTCTAAAAAACACTATCTTGGACTTCTCTGCATGTTTCCCAGGCGAGAAATTGGCAGCATGTTCAGAACCATGTTTCTGTGAATAACTCCTGAACCGTAAGTCCTAGACGCTCGCTCTTGGCTGCATTCGATTCAGCTCGTGGCAGCCAGTCTAAAAAACACTATCTTGGACTTCTCTGCATGTTTCCCAGGCGAGAAATTGGCAGCATGTTCAGAACCATGTTTCTGTGAATAACTCCTGAACCGTAAGTCCTAGACGCTCGCTCTTGGCTGCATTCGATTCAGCTCGTGGCAGCCAGTCTAAAAAGCACTATCTTGGACTTCTCTGCATGTTTCCCAGGCGAGAAATTGGCAGCATGTTCAGAACCATGTTTCTGTGAATAACTCCTGAACCGTAAGTCCTAGACGCTCGATCTTGGCGGCATTCGTCTCAGCGCCTGGCAATTAGTATAGGAGCACTGTGTTTGACTTCTCTGGATGTTTCCCAGGCGAGTTATTGACAAGTAAATCCTAGACGCTCGATCTTGGTTATTTTCGCTTTCGCGGCTGGCAGTAAAAGAACCATGTTTCTGTGAATAACTCCTGAACCGTAAGTCCTAGACGCTCGCTCTTGGCTGCATTCGATTCAGCTCGTGGCAGCCAGTCTAAAAAACACTATCTTGGACTTCTCTGCATGTTTCCCAGGCGAGCAATTGGCAGCATGTTCAGAACCATGTTTCTGTGAATAACTCCTGAACCGTAAGTCCTAGACGCTCGCTCTTGGCTGCATTCGATTCAGCTCGTGGCAGCCAGTCTAAAAAACACTATCTTGGACTTCTCTGCATGTTTCCCAGGCGAGAAATTGGCAGCATGTTCAGAACCATGTTTCTGTGAATAACTCCTGAACCGTAAGTCCTAGACGCTCGCTCTTGGCTGCATTCGATTCAGCTCGTGGCAGCCAGTCTAAAAAACACTATCTTGGACTTCTCTGCATGTTTCCCAGGCGAGCAATTGGCAGCATGTTCAGAACCATGTTTCTGTGAATAACTCCTGAACCGTAAGTCCTAGACGCTCGCTCTTGGCTGCATTCGATTCAGCTCGTGGCAGCCAGTCTAAAAAACACTATCTTGGACTTCTCTGCATGTTTCCCAGGCGAGCAATTGGCAGCATGTTCAGAACCATGTTTCTGTGAATAACTCCTGAACCGTAAGTCCTAGACGCTCGCTCTTGGCTGCATTCGATTCAGCTCGTGGCAGCCAGTCTAAAAAACACTTTCTTGTACTTCTCTGCATGTTTCCCAGGCGAGCAATTGGCAGCATGTTCAGAACCATGTTTCTGTGAATAACTCCTGAACCGTAAGTCCTAGACGCTCGATCTTGGCGGCATTCGTCTCAGCGCCTGGCAATTAGTATAGGAGCACTGTGTTTGACTTCTCTGGATGTTTCCCAGGCGAGTTATTGACAAGTAAATCCTAGACGCTCGATCTTGGTTATTTTCGCTTTCGCGGCTGGCAGTAAAAGAACCATGTTTCTGTGAATAACTCCTGAACCGTAAGTCCTAGACGCTCGCTCTTGGCTGCATTCGATTCAGCTCGTGGCAGCCAGTCTAAAAAACACTATCTTGGACTTCTCTGCATGTTTCCCAGGCGAGAAATTGGCAGCATGTTCAGAACCATGTTTCTGTGAATAACTCCTGAAACGTAAGTCCTAGACGCTCGATCTTGGCGGCATTCGTCTCAGCGCCTGGCAATTAGTATAGGAGCACTGTGTTTGACTTCTCTGGATGTTTCCCAGGCGAGTTATTGACAAGTAAATCCTAGACGCTCGATCTTGGTTATTTTCGCTTTCGCGGCTGGCAGTAAAAGAACCATGTTTCTGTGAATAACTCCTGAACCGTAAGTCCTAGACGCTCGCTCTTGGCTGCATTCGATTCAGCTCGTGGCAGCCAGTCTAAAAAACACTATCTTGGACTTCTCTGCATGTTTCCCAGGCGAGAAATTGGCAGCATGTTCAGAACCATGTTTCTGTGAATAACTCCTGAACCGTAAGTCCTAGACGCTCGCTCTTGGCTGCATTCGATTCAGCTCGTGGCAGCCAGTCTAAAAAACACTATCTTGGACTTCTCTGCATGTTTCCCAGGCGAGAAATTGGCAGCATGTTCAGAACCATGTTTCTGTGAATAACTCCTGAACCGTAAGTCCTAGACGCTCGCTCTTGGCTGCATTCGATTCAGCTCGTGGCAGCCAGTCTAAAAAACACTATCTTGGACTTCTCTGCATGTTTCCCAGGCGAGAAATTGGCAGCATGTTCAGAACCATGTTTCTGTGAATAACTCCTGAACCGTAAGTCCTAGACGCTCGCTCTTGGCTGCATTCGATTCAGCTCGTGGCAGCCAGTCTAAAAAACACTATCTTGGACTTCTCTGCATGTTTCCCAGGCGAGCAATTGGCAGCATGTTCAGAACCATGTTTCTGTGAATAACTCCTGAACCGTAAGTCCTAGACGCTCGCTCTTGGCTGCATTCGATTCAGCTCGTGGCAGCCAGTCTAAAAAACACTATCTTGGACTTCTCTGCATGTTTCCCAGGCGAGAAATTGGCAGCATGTTCAGAACCATGTTTCTGTGAATAACTCCTGAACCGTAAGTCCTAGACGCTCGCTCTTGGCTGCATTCGATTCAGCTCGTGGCAGCCAGTCTAAAAAACACTATCTTGGACTTCTCTGCATGTTCCTAAGGCAAATGTTTCTAAAGCTAATTCTTGAACCGTAAGTCCTAGACGCTCGATCTTGGCGGCATTCGTCTCAGCGCCTGGCAATTAGTATAGGAGCACTGTGTTTGACTTCTCTGGATGTTTCCCAGGCGAGTTATTGACAAGTAAATCCTAGACGCTCGATCTTGGTTATTTTCGCTTTCGCGGCTGGCAGTAAAAGAACCATGTTTCTGTGAATAACTCCTGAACCGTAAGTCCTAGACGCTCGCTCTTGGCTGCATTCGATTCAGCTCGTGGCAGCCAGTCTAAAAAACACTATCTTGGACTTCTCTGCATGTTTCCCAGGCGAGAAATTGGCAGCATGTTCAGAACCATGTTTCTGTGAATAACTCCTGAACCGTAAGTCCTAGACGCTCGCTCTTGGCTGCATTCGATTCAGCTCGTGGCAGCCAGTCTAAAAAACACTATCTTGGACTTCTCTGCATGTTCCTAAGGCAAATGTTTCTAAAGCTAATTCTTGAACCGTAAGTCCTAGACGCTCGATCTTGGCGGCATTCGTCTCAGCGCCTGGCAATTAGTATAGGAGCACTGTGTTTGACTTCTCTGGATGTTTCCCAGGCGAGTTATTGACAAGTAAATCCTAGACGCTCGATCTTGGTTATTTTCGCTTTCGCGGCTGGCAGTAAAAGAACCATGTTTCTGTGAATAACTCCTGAACCGTAAGTCCTAGACGCTCGCTCTTGGCTGCATTCGATTCAGCTCGTGGCAGCCAGTCTAAAAAACACTATCTTGGACTTCTCTGCATGTTTCCCAGGCGAGCAATTGGCAGCATGTTCAGAACCATGTTTCTGTGAATAACTCCTGAACCGTAAGTCCTAGACGCTCGCTCTTGGCTGCATTCGATTCAGCTCGTGGCAGCCAGTCTAAAAAACACTATCTTGGACTTCTCTGCATGTTTCCCAGGCGAGCAATTGGCAGCATGTTCAGAACCATGTTTCTGTGAATAACTCCTGAACCGTAAGTCCTAGACGCTCGCTCTTGGCTGCATTCGATTCAGCTCGTGGCAGCCAGTCTAAAAAACACTATCTTGGACTTCTCTGCATGTTCCTAAGGCAAATGTTTCTAAAGCTAATTCTTGAACCGTAAGTCCTAGACGCTCGATCTTGGCGGCATTCGTCTCAGCGCCTGGCAATTAGTATAGGAGCACTGTGTTTGACTTCTCTGGATGTTTCCCAGGCGAGTTATTGACAAGTAAATCCTAGACGCTCGATCTTGGTTATTTTCGCTTTTGCGGCTGGCAGTAAAAGAACCATGTTTCTGTGAATAACTCCTGAACCGTAAGTCCTAGACGCTCGCTCTTGGCTGCATTCGATTCAGCTCGTGGCAGCCAGTCTAAAAAACACTATCTTGGACTTCTCTGCATGTTTCCCAGGCGAGAAATTGGCAGCATGTTCAGAACCATGTTTCTGTGAATAACTCCTGAACCGTAAGTCCTAGACGCTCGATCTTGGCGGCATTCGTCTCAGCGCCTGGCAATTAGTATAGGAGCACTGTGTTTGACTTCTCTGGATGTTTCCCAGGCGAGTTATTGACAAGTAAATCCTAGACGCTCGATCTTGGTTATTTTCGCTTTCGCGGCTGGCAGTAAAAGAACCATGTTTCTGTGAATAACTCCTGAACCGTAAGTCCTAGACGCTCGCTCTTGGCTGCATTCGATTCAGCTCGTGGCAGCCAGTCTAAAAAACACTATCTTGGACTTCTCTGCATGTTTCCCAGGCGAGAAATTGGCAGCATGTTCAGAACCATGTTTCTGTGAATAACTCCTGAACCGTAAGTCCTAGACGCTCGCTCTTGGCTGCATTCGATTCAGCTCGTGGCAGCCAGTCTAAAAAACACTATCTTGGACTTCTCTGCATGTTTCCCAGGCGAGAAATTGGCAGCATGTTCAGAACCATGTTTCTGTGAATAACTCCTGAACCGTAAGTCCTAGACGCTCGCTCTTGGCTGCATTCGATTCAGCTCGTGGCAGCCAGTCTAAAAAACACTATCTTGGACTTATCTGCATGTTTCCCAGGCGAGAAATTGGCAGCATGTTCAGAACCATGTTTCTGTGAATAACTCCTGAACCGTAAGTCCTAGACGCTCGCTCTTGGCTGCATTCGATTCAGCTCGTGGCAGCCAGTCTAAAAAACACTATCTTGGACTTTTCTGCATGTTCCTAAGGCAAATGTTTCTAAAGCTAATTCTTGAACCGTAAGTCCTAGACGCTCGATCTTGGCGGCATTCGTCTCAGCGCCTGGCAATTAGTATAGGAGCACTGTGTTTGACTTCTCTGGATGTTTCCCAGGCGAGTTATTGACAAGTAAATCCTAGACGCTCGATCTTGGTTATTTTCGCTTTCGCGGCTGGCAGTAAAAGAACCATGTTTCTGTGAATAACTCCTGAACCGTAAGTCCTAGACGCTCGCTCTTGGCTGCATTCGATTCAGCTCGTGGCAGCCAGTCTAAAAAACACTATCTTGGACTTCTCTGCATGTTTCCCAGGCGAGAAATTGGCAGCATGTTCAGAACCATGTTTCTGTGAATAACTCCTGAACCGTAAGTCCTAGACGCTCGCTCTTGGCTGCATTCGATTCAGCTCGTGGCAGCCAGTCTAAAAAACACTATCTTGGACTTCTCTGCATGTTCCTAAGGCAAATGTTTCTAAAGCTAATTCTTGAACCGTAAGTCCTAGACGCTCGATCTTGGCGGCATTCGTCTCAGCGCCTGGCAATTAGTATAGGAGCACTGTGTTTGACTTCTCTGGATGTTTCCCAGGCGAGTTATTGACAAGTAAATCCTAGACGCTCGATCTTGGTTATTTTCGCTTTCGCGGCTGGCAGTAAAAGAACCATGTTTCTGTGAATAACTCCTGAACCGTAAGTCCTAGACGCTCGCTCTTGGCTGCATTCGATTCAGCTCGTGGCAGCCAGTCTAAAAAACACTATCTTGGACTTCTCTGCATGTTTCCCAGGCGAGCAATTGGCAGCATGTTCAGAACCATGTTTCTGTGAATAACTCCTGAACCGTAAGTCCTAGACGCTCGCTCTTGGCTGCATTCGATTCAGCTCGTGGCAGCCAGTCTAAAAAACACTATCTTGGACTTCTCTGCATGTTTCCCAGGCGAGAAATTGGCAGCATGTTCAGAACCATGTTTCTGTGAATAACTCCTGAACCGTAAGTCCTAGACGCTCGCTCTTGGCTGCATTCGATTCAGCTCGTGGCAGCCAGTCTAAAAAACACTATCTTGGACTTCTCTGCATGTTCCTAAGGCAAATGTTTCTAAAGCTAATTCTTGAACCGTAAGTCCTAGACGCTCGATCTTGGCGGCATTCGTCTCAGCGCCTGGCAATTAGTATAGGAGCACTGTGTTTGACTTCTCTGGATGTTTCCCAGGCGAGTTATTGACAAGTAAATCCTAGACGCTCGATCTTGGTTATTTTCGCTTTCGCGGCTGGCAGTAAAAGAACCATGTTTCTGTGAATAACTCCTGAACCGTAAGTCCTAGACGCTCGCTCTTGGCTGCATTCGATTCAGCTCGTGGCAGCCAGTCTAAAAAACACTATCTTGGACTTCTCTGCATGTTTCCCAGGCGAGAAATTGGCAGCATGTTCAGAACCATGTTTCTGTGAATAACTCTGAACCGTAAGTCCTAGACGCTCGCTCTTGGCTGCATTCGATTCAGCTCGTGGCAGCCAGTCTAAAAAACACTATCTTGGACTTCTCTGCATGTTTCCCAGGCGAGAAATTGGCAGCATGTTCAGAACCATGTTTCTGTGAATAACTCCTGAACCGTAAGTCCTAGACGCTCGCTCTTGGCTGCATTCGATTCAGCTCGTGGCAGCCAGTCTAAAAAACACTATCTTGGACTTCTCTGCATGTTTCCCAGGCGAGAAATTGGCAGCATGTTCAGAACCATGTTTCTGTGAATAACTCCTGAACCGTAAGTCCTAGACGCTCGCTCTTGGCTGCATTCGATTCAGCTCGTGGCAGCCAGTCTAAAAAACACTATCTTGGACTTTTCTGCATGTTCCTAAGGCAAATGTTTCTAAAGCTAATTCTTGAACCGTAAGTCCTAGACGCTCGATCTTGGCGGCATTCGTCTCAGCGCCTGGCAATTAGTATAGGAGCACTGTGTTTGACTTCTCTGGATGTTTCCCAGGCGAGTTATTGACAAGTAAATCCTAGACGCTCGATCTTGGTTATTTTCGCTTTCGCGGCTGGCAGTAAAAGAACCATGTTTCTGTGAATAACTCCTGAACCGTAAGTCCTAGACGCTCGCTCTTGGCTGCATTCGATTCAGCTCGTGGCAGCCAGTCTAAAAAACACTATCTTGGACTTCTCTGCATGTTTCCCAGGCGAGAAATTGGCAGCATGTTCAGAACCATGTTTCTGTGAATAACTCCTGAACCGTAAGTCCTAGACGCTCGCTCTTGGCTGCATTCGATTCAGCTCGTGGCAGCCAGTCTAAAAAACACTATCTTGGACTTCTCTGCATGTTCCTAAGGCAAATGTTTCTAAAGCTAATTCTTGAACCGTAAGTCCTAGACGCTCGATCTTGGCGGCATTCGTCTCAGCGCCTGGCAATTAGTATAGGAGCACTGTGTTTGACTTCTCTGGATGTTTCCCAGGCGAGTTATTGACAAGTAAATCCTAGACGCTCGATCTTGGTTATTTTCGCTTTCGCGGCTGGCAGTAAAAGAACCATGTTTCTGTGAATAACTCCTGAACCGTAAGTCCTAGACGCTCGCTCTTGGCTGCATTCGATTCAGCTCGTGGCAGCCAGTCTAAAAAACACTATCTTGGACTTCTCTGCATGTTTCCCAGGCGAGCAATTGGCAGCATGTTCAGAACCATGTTTCTGTGAATAACTCCTGAACCGTAAGTCCTAGACGCTCGCTCTTGGCTGCATTCGATTCAGCTCGTGGCAGCCAGTCTAAAAAACACTATCTTGGACTTCTCTGCATGTTTCCCAGGCGAGAAATTGGCAGCATGTTCAGAACCATGTTTCTGTGAATAACTCCTGAACCGTAAGTCCTAGACGCTCGATCTTGGCGGCATTCGTCTCAGCGCCTGGCA
The DNA here is from genome assembly GCF_050947455.1 of Rhinoderma darwinii. Classification (NCBI taxonomy): domain Eukaryota; kingdom Metazoa; phylum Chordata; class Amphibia; order Anura; family Rhinodermatidae; genus Rhinoderma; species Rhinoderma darwinii. The sequence continues at coordinate 55,449 of NW_027464152.1, forward strand.
ATTAGTATAGGAGCACTGTGTTTGACTTCTCTGGATGTTTCCCAGGCGAGTTATTGACAAGTAAATCCTAGACGCTCGATCTTGGTTATTTTCGCTTTCGCGGCTGGCAGTAAAAGAACCATGTTTCTGTGAATAACTCCTGAACCGTAAGTCCTAGACGCTCGCTCTTGGCTGCATTCGATTCAGCTCGTGGCAGCCAGTCTAAAAAACACTATCTTGGACTTCTCTGCATGTTTCCCAGGCGAGAAATTGGCAGCATGTTCAGAACCATGTTTCTGTGAATAACTCCTGAACCGTAAGTCCTAGACGCTCGCTCTTGGCTGCATTCGATTCAGCTCGTGGCAGCCAGTCTAAAAAACACTATCTTGGACTTCTCTGCATGTTTCCCAGGCGAGAAATTGGCAGCATGTTCAGAACCATGTTTCTGTGAATAACTCCTGAACCGTAAGTCCTAGACGCTCGCTCTTGGCTGCATTCGATTCAGCTCGTGGCAGCCAGTCTAAAAAACACTATCTTGGACTTCTCTGCATGTTTCCCAGGCGAGAAATTGGCAGCATGTTCAGAACCATGTTTCTGTGAATAACTCCTGAACCGTAAGTCCTAGACGCTCGCTCTTGGCTGCATTCGATTCAGCTCGTGGCAGCCAGTCTAAAAAACACTATCTTGGACTTCTCTGCATGTTTCCCAGGCGAGCAATTGGCAGCATGTTCAGAACCATGTTTCTGTGAATAACTCCTGAACCGTAAGTCCTAGACGCTCGCTCTTGGCTGCATTCGATTCAGCTCGTGGCAGCCAGTCTAAAAAACACTATCTTGGACTTCTCTGCATGTTTCCCAGGCGAGAAATTGGCAGCATGTTCAGAACCATGTTTCTGTGAATAACTCCTGAACCGTAAGTCCTAGACGCTCGCTCTTGGCTGCATTCGATTCAGCTCGTGGCAGCCAGTCTAAAAAACACTATCTTGGACTTCTCTGCATGTTCCTAAGGCAAATGTTTCTAAAGCTAATTCTTGAACCGTAAGTCCTAGACGCTCGATCTTGGCGGCATTCGTCTCAGCGCCTGGCAATTAGTATAGGAGCACTGTGTTTGACTTCTCTGGATGTTTCCCAGGCGAGTTATTGACAAGTAAATCCTAGACGCTCGATCTTGGTTATTTTCGCTTTCGCGGCTGGCAGTAAAAGAACCATGTTTCTGTGAATAACTCCTGAACCGTAAGTCCTAGACGCTCGCTCTTGGCTGCATTCGATTCAGCTCGTGGCAGCCAGTCTAAAAAACACTATCTTGGACTTCTCTGCATGTTTCCCAGGCGAGAAATTGGCAGCATGTTCAGAACCATGTTTCTGTGAATAACTCCTGAACCGTAAGTCCTAGACGCTCGCTCTTGGCTGCATTCGATTCAGCTCGTGGCAGCCAGTCTAAAAAACACTATCTTGGACTTCTCTGCATGTTCCTAAGGCAAATGTTTCTAAAGCTAATTCTTGAACCGTAAGTCCTAGACGCTCGATCTTGGCGGCATTCGTCTCAGCGCCTGGCAATTAGTATAGGAGCACTGTGTTTGACTTCTCTGGATGTTTCCCAGGCGAGTTATTGACAAGTAAATCCTAGACGCTCGATCTTGGTTATTTTCGCTTTCGCGGCTGGCAGTAAAAGAACCATGTTTCTGTGAATAACTCCTGAACCGTAAGTCCTAGACGCTCGCTCTTGGCTGCATTCGATTCAGCTCGTGGCAGCCAGTCTAAAAAACACTATCTTGGACTTCTCTGCATGTTTCCCAGGCGAGAAATTGGCAGCATGTTCAGAACCATGTTTCTGTGAATAACTCCTGAACCGTAAGTCCTAGACGCTCGATCTTGGCGGCATTCGTCTCAGCGCCTGGCAATTAGTATAGGAGCACTGTGTTTGACTTCTCTGGATGTTTCCCAGGCGAGTTATTGACAAGTAAATCCTAGACGCTCGATCTTGGTTATTTTCGCTTTCGCGGCTGGCAGTAAAAGAACCATGTTTCTGTGAATAACTCCTGAACCGTAAGTCCTAGACGCTCGCTCTTGGCTGCATTCGATTCAGCTCGTGGCAGCCAGTCTAAAAAACACTATCTTGGACTTCTCTGCATGTTTCCCAGGCGAGAAATTGGCAGCATGTTCAGAACCATGTTTCTGTGAATAACTCCTGAACCGTAAGTCCTAGACGCTCGCTCTTGGCTGCATTCGATTCAGCTCGTGGCAGCCAGTCTAAAAAACACTATCTTGGACTTCTCTGCATGTTTCCCAGGCGAGAAATTGGCAGCATGTTCAGAACCATGTTTCTGTGAATAACTCCTGAACCGTAAGTCCTAGACGCTCGCTCTTGGCTGCATTCGATTCAGCTCGTGGCAGCCAGTCTAAAAAACACTATCTTGGACTTCTCTGCATGTTTCCCAGGCGAGAAATTGGCAGCATGTTCAGAACCATGTTTCTGTGAATAACTCCTGAACCGTAAGTCCTAGACGCTCGCTCTTGGCTGCATTCGATTCAGCTCGTGGCAGCCAGTCTAAAAAACACTATCTTGGACTTCTCTGCATGTTTCCCAGGCGAGCAATTGGCAGCATGTTCAGAACCATGTTTCTGTGAATAACTCCTGAACCGTAAGTCCTAGACGCTCGCTATTGGCTGCATTCGATTCAGCTCGTGGCAGCCAGTCTAAAAAACACTATCTTGGACTTCTCTGCATGTTTCCCAGGCGAGAAATTGGCAGCATGTTCAGAACCATGTTTCTGTGAATAACTCCTGAACCGTAAGTCCTAGACGCTCGCTCTTGGCTGCATTCGATTCAGCTCGTGGCAGCCAGTCTAAAAAACACTATCTTGGACTTCTCTGCATGTTCCTAAGGCAAATGTTTCTAAAGCTAATTCTTGAACCGTAAGTCCTAGACGCTCGATCTTGGCGGCATTCGTCTCAGCGCCTGGCAATTAGTATAGGAGCACTGTGTTTGACTTCTCTGGATGTTTCCCAGGCGAGTTATTGACAAGTAAATCCTAGACGCTCGATCTTGGTTATTTTCGCTTTCGCGGCTGGCAGTAAAAGAACCATGTTTCTGTGAATAACTCCTGAACCGTAAGTCCTAGACGCTCGCTCTTGGCTGCATTCGATTCAGCTCGTGGCAGCCAGTCTAAAAAACACTATCTTGGACTTCTCTGCATGTTTCCCAGGCGAGAAATTGGCAGCATGTTCAGAACCATGTTTCTGTGAATAACTCCTGAACCGTAAGTCCTAGACGCTCGCTCTTGGCTGCATTCGATTCAGCTCGTGGCAGCCAGTCTAAAAAACACTATCTTGGACTTCTCTGCATGTTCCTAAGGCAAATGTTTCTAAAGCTAATTCTTGAACCGTAAGTCCTAGACGCTCGATCTTGGCGGCATTCGTCTCAGCGCCTGGCAATTAGTATAGGAGCACTGTGTTTGACTTCTCTGGATGTTTCCCAGGCGAGTTATTGACAAGTAAATCCTAGACGCTCGATCTTGGTTATTTTCGCTTTCGCGGCTGGCAGTAAAAGAACCATGTTTCTGTGAATAACTCCTGAACCGTAAGTCCTAGACGCTCGCTCTTGGCTGCATTCGATTCAGCTCGTGGCAGCCAGTCTAAAAAACACTATCTTGGACTTCTCTGCATGTTTCCCAGGCGAGAAATTGGCAGCATGTTCAGAACCATGTTTCTGTGAATAACTCCTGAACCGTAAGTCCTAGACGCTCGCTCTTGGCTGCATTCGATTCAGCTCGTGGCAGCCAGTCTAAAAAACACTATCTTGGACTTCTCTGCATGTTTCCCAGGCGAGAAATTGGCAGCATGTTCAGAACCATGTTTCTGTGAATAACTCCTGAACCGTAAGTCCTAGACGCTCGCTCTTGGCTGCATTCGATTCAGCTCGTGGCAGCCAGTCTAAAAAACACTATCTTGGACTTCTCTGCATGTTTCCCAGGCGAGAAATTGGCAGCATGTTCAGAACCATGTTTCTGTGAATAACTCCTGAACCGTAAGTCCTAGACGCTCGCTCTTGGCTGCATTCGATTCAGCTCGTGGCAGCCAGTCTAAAAAACACTATCTTGGACTTCTCTGCATGTTCCTAAGGCAAATGTTTCTAAAGCTAATACTTGAACCGTAAGTCCTAGACGCTCGATCTTGGCGGCATTCGTCTCAGCGCCTGGCAATTAGTATAGGAGCACTGTGTTTGACTTCTCTGGATGTTTCCCAGGCGAGTTATTGACAAGTAAATCCTAGACGCTCGATCTTGGTTATTTTCGCTTTCGCGGCTGGCAGTAAAAGAACCATGTTTCTGTGAATAACTCCTGAACCGTAAGTCCTAGACGCTCGCTCTTGGCTGCATTCGATTCAGCTCGTGGCAGCCAGTCTAAAAAACACTATCTTGGACTTCTCTGCATGTTTCCCAGGCGAGAAATTGGCAGCATGTTCAGAACCATGTTTCTGTGAATAACTCCTGAACCGTAAGTCCTAGACGCTCGCTCTTGGCTGCATTCGATTCAGCTCGTGGCAGCCAGTCTAAAAAACACTATCTTGGACTTCTCTGCATGTTCCTAAGGCAAATGTTTCTAAAGCTAATTCTTGAACCGTAAGTCCTAGACGCTCGATCTTGGCGGCATTCGTCTCAGCGCCTGGCAATTAGTATAGGAGCACTGTGTTTGACTTCTCTGGATGTTTCCCAGGCGAGTTATTGACAAGTAAATCCTAGACGCTCGATCTTGGTTATTTTCGCTTTCGCGGCTGGCAGTAAAAGAACCATGTTTCTGTGAATAACTCCTGAACCGTAAGTCCTAGACGCTCGCTCTTGGCTGCATTCGATTCAGCTCGTGGCAGCCAGTCTAAAAAACACTATCTTGGACTTCTCTGCATGTTTCCCAGGCGAGAAATTGGCAGCATGTTCAGAACCATGTTTCTGTGAATAACTCCTGAACCGTAAGTCCTAGACGCTCGCTCTTGGCTGCATTCGATTCAGCTCGTGGCAGCCAGTCTAAAAAACACTATCTTGGACTTCTCTGCATGTTTCCCAGGCGAGAAATTGGCAGCATGTTCAGAACCATGTTTCTGTGAATAACTCCTGAACCGTAAGTCCTAGACGCTCGCTCTTGGCTGCATTCGATTCAGCTCGTGGCAGCCAGTCTAAAAAACACTATCTTGGACTTCTCTGCATGTTTCCCAGGCGAGAAATTGGCAGCATGTTCAGAACCATGTTTCTGTGAATAACTCCTGAACCGTAAGTCCTAGACGCTCGCTCTTGGCTGCATTCGATTCAGCTCGTGGCAGCCAGTCTAAAAAACACTATCTTGGACTTCTCTGCATGTTTCCCAGGCGAGCAATTGGCAGCATGTTCAGAACCATGTTTCTGTGAATAACTCCTGAACCGTAAGTCCTAGACGCTCGCTCTTGGCTGCATTCGATTCAGCTCGTGGCAGCCAGTCTAAAAAACACTATCTTGGACTTCTCTGCATGTTTCCCAGGCGAGAAATTGGCAGCATGTTCAGAACCATGTTTCTGTGAATAACTCCTGAACCGTAAGTCCTAGACGCTCGCTCTTGGCTGCATTCGATTCAGCTCGTGGCAGCCAGTCTAAAAAACACTATCTTGGACTTCTCTGCATGTTTCCCAGGCGAGCAATTGGCAGCATGTTCAGAACCATGTTTCTGTGAATAACTCCTGAACCGTAAGTCCTAGACGCTCGCTCTTGGCTGCATTCGATTCAGCTCGTGGCAGCCAGTCTAAAAAACACTATCTTGGACTTCTCTGCATGTTTCCCAGGCGAGAAATTGGCAGCATGTTCAGAACCATGTTTCTGTGAATAACTCCTGAACCGTAAGTCCTAGACGCTCGATCTTGGCGGCATTCGTCTCAGCGCCTGGCAATTAGTATAGGAGCACTGTGTTTGACTTCTCTGGATGTTTCCCAGGCGAGTTATTGACAAGTAAATCCTAGACGCTCGATCTTGGTTATTTTCGCTTTCGCGGCTGGCAGTAAAAGAACCATGTTTCTGTGAATAACTCCTGAACCGTAAGTCCTAGACGCTCGCTCTTGGCTGCATTCGATTCAGCTCGTGGCAGCCAGTCTAAAAAACACTATCTTGGACTTCTCTGCATGTTTCCCAGGCGAGCAATTGGCAGCATGTTCAGAACCATGTTTCTGTGAATAACTCCTGAACCGTAAGTCCTAGACGCTCGCTCTTGGCTGCATTCGATTCAGCTCGTGGCAGCCAGTCTAAAAAACACTATCTTGGACTTCTCTGCATGTTTCCCAGGCGAGAAATTGGCAGCATGTTCAGAACCATGTTTCTGTGAATAACTCCTGAACCGTAAGTCCTAGACGCTCGCTCTTGGCTGCATTCGATTCAGCTCGTGGCAGCCAGTCTAAAAAACACTATCTTGGACTTCTCTGCATGTTTCCCAGGCGAGAAATTGGCAGCATGTTCAGAACCATGTTTCTGTGAATAACTCCTGAACCGTAAGTCCTAGACGCTCGCTCTTGGCTGCATTCGATTCAGCTCGTGGCAGCCAGTCTAAAAAGCACTATCTTGGACTTCTCTGCATGTTTCCCAGGCGAGAAATTGGCAGCATGTTCAGAACCATGTTTCTGTGAATAACTCCTGAACCGTAAGTCCTAGACGCTCGATCTTGGCGGCATTCGTCTCAGCGCCTGGCAATTAGTATAGGAGCACTGTGTTTGACTTCTCTGGATGTTTCCCAGGCGAGTTATTGACAAGTAAATCCTAGACGCTCGATCTTGGTTATTTTCGCTTTCGCGGCTGGCAGTAAAAGAACCATGTTTCTGTGAATAACTCCTGAACCGTAAGTCCTAGACGCTCGCTCTTGGCTGCATTCGATTCAGCTCGTGGCAGCCAGTCTAAAAAACACTATCTTGGACTTCTCTGCATGTTTCCCAGGCGAGCAATTGGCAGCATGTTCAGAACCATGTTTCTGTGAATAACTCCTGAACCGTAAGTCCTAGACGCTCGCTCTTGGCTGCATTCGATTCAGCTCGTGGCAGCCAGTCTAAAAAACACTATCTTGGACTTCTCTGCATGTTTCCCAGGCGAGAAATTGGCAGCATGTTCAGAACCATGTTTCTGTGAATAACTCCTGAACCGTAAGTCCTAGACGCTCGCTCTTGGCTGCATTCGATTCAGCTCGTGGCAGCCAGTCTAAAAAACACTATCTTGGACTTCTCTGCATGTTTCCCAGGCGAGCAATTGGCAGCATGTTCAGAACCATGTTTCTGTGAATAACTCCTGAACCGTAAGTCCTAGACGCTCGCTCTTGGCTGCATTCGATTCAGCTCGTGGCAGCCAGTCTAAAAAACACTATCTTGGACTTCTCTGCATGTTTCCCAGGCGAGCAATTGGCAGCATGTTCAGAACCATGTTTCTGTGAATAACTCCTGAACCGTAAGTCCTAGACGCTCGCTCTTGGCTGCATTCGATTCAGCTCGTGGCAGCCAGTCTAAAAAACACTTTCTTGTACTTCTCTGCATGTTTCCCAGGCGAGCAATTGGCAGCATGTTCAGAACCATGTTTCTGTGAATAACTCCTGAACCGTAAGTCCTAGACGCTCGATCTTGGCGGCATTCGTCTCAGCGCCTGGCAATTAGTATAGGAGCACTGTGTTTGACTTCTCTGGATGTTTCCCAGGCGAGTTATTGACAAGTAAATCCTAGACGCTCGATCTTGGTTATTTTCGCTTTCGCGGCTGGCAGTAAAAGAACCATGTTTCTGTGAATAACTCCTGAACCGTAAGTCCTAGACGCTCGCTCTTGGCTGCATTCGATTCAGCTCGTGGCAGCCAGTCTAAAAAACACTATCTTGGACTTCTCTGCATGTTTCCCAGGCGAGAAATTGGCAGCATGTTCAGAACCATGTTTCTGTGAATAACTCCTGAAACGTAAGTCCTAGACGCTCGATCTTGGCGGCATTCGTCTCAGCGCCTGGCAATTAGTATAGGAGCACTGTGTTTGACTTCTCTGGATGTTTCCCAGGCGAGTTATTGACAAGTAAATCCTAGACGCTCGATCTTGGTTATTTTCGCTTTCGCGGCTGGCAGTAAAAGAACCATGTTTCTGTGAATAACTCCTGAACCGTAAGTCCTAGACGCTCGCTCTTGGCTGCATTCGATTCAGCTCGTGGCAGCCAGTCTAAAAAACACTATCTTGGACTTCTCTGCATGTTTCCCAGGCGAGAAATTGGCAGCATGTTCAGAACCATGTTTCTGTGAATAACTCCTGAACCGTAAGTCCTAGACGCTCGCTCTTGGCTGCATTCGATTCAGCTCGTGGCAGCCAGTCTAAAAAACACTATCTTGGACTTCTCTGCATGTTTCCCAGGCGAGAAATTGGCAGCATGTTCAGAACCATGTTTCTGTGAATAACTCCTGAACCGTAAGTCCTAGACGCTCGCTCTTGGCTGCATTCGATTCAGCTCGTGGCAGCCAGTCTAAAAAACACTATCTTGGACTTCTCTGCATGTTTCCCAGGCGAGAAATTGGCAGCATGTTCAGAACCATGTTTCTGTGAATAACTCCTGAACCGTAAGTCCTAGACGCTCGCTCTTGGCTGCATTCGATTCAGCTCGTGGCAGCCAGTCTAAAAAACACTATCTTGGACTTCTCTGCATGTTTCCCAGGCGAGCAATTGGCAGCATGTTCAGAACCATGTTTCTGTGAATAACTCCTGAACCGTAAGTCCTAGACGCTCGCTCTTGGCTGCATTCGATTCAGCTCGTGGCAGCCAGTCTAAAAAACACTATCTTGGACTTCTCTGCATGTTTCCCAGGCGAGAAATTGGCAGCATGTTCAGAACCATGTTTCTGTGAATAACTCCTGAACCGTAAGTCCTAGACGCTCGCTCTTGGCTGCATTCGATTCAGCTCGTGGCAGCCAGTCTAAAAAACACTATCTTGGACTTCTCTGCATGTTCCTAAGGCAAATGTTTCTAAAGCTAATTCTTGAACCGTAAGTCCTAGACGCTCGATCTTGGCGGCATTCGTCTCAGCGCCTGGCAATTAGTATAGGAGCACTGTGTTTGACTTCTCTGGATGTTTCCCAGGCGAGTTATTGACAAGTAAATCCTAGACGCTCGATCTTGGTTATTTTCGCTTTCGCGGCTGGCAGTAAAAGAACCATGTTTCTGTGAATAACTCCTGAACCGTAAGTCCTAGACGCTCGCTCTTGGCTGCATTCGATTCAGCTCGTGGCAGCCAGTCTAAAAAACACTATCTTGGACTTCTCTGCATGTTTCCCAGGCGAGAAATTGGCAGCATGTTCAGAACCATGTTTCTGTGAATAACTCCTGAACCGTAAGTCCTAGACGCTCGCTCTTGGCTGCATTCGATTCAGCTCGTGGCAGCCAGTCTAAAAAACACTATCTTGGACTTCTCTGCATGTTCCTAAGGCAAATGTTTCTAAAGCTAATTCTTGAACCGTAAGTCCTAGACGCTCGATCTTGGCGGCATTCGTCTCAGCGCCTGGCAATTAGTATAGGAGCACTGTGTTTGACTTCTCTGGATGTTTCCCAGGCGAGTTATTGACAAGTAAATCCTAGACGCTCGATCTTGGTTATTTTCGCTTTCGCGGCTGGCAGTAAAAGAACCATGTTTCTGTGAATAACTCCTGAACCGTAAGTCCTAGACGCTCGCTCTTGGCTGCATTCGATTCAGCTCGTGGCAGCCAGTCTAAAAAACACTATCTTGGACTTCTCTGCATGTTTCCCAGGCGAGCAATTGGCAGCATGTTCAGAACCATGTTTCTGTGAATAACTCCTGAACCGTAAGTCCTAGACGCTCGCTCTTGGCTGCATTCGATTCAGCTCGTGGCAGCCAGTCTAAAAAACACTATCTTGGACTTCTCTGCATGTTTCCCAGGCGAGCAATTGGCAGCATGTTCAGAACCATGTTTCTGTGAATAACTCCTGAACCGTAAGTCCTAGACGCTCGCTCTTGGCTGCATTCGATTCAGCTCGTGGCAGCCAGTCTAAAAAACACTATCTTGGACTTCTCTGCATGTTCCTAAGGCAAATGTTTCTAAAGCTAATTCTTGAACCGTAAGTCCTAGACGCTCGATCTTGGCGGCATTCGTCTCAGCGCCTGGCAATTAGTATAGGAGCACTGTGTTTGACTTCTCTGGATGTTTCCCAGGCGAGTTATTGACAAGTAAATCCTAGACGCTCGATCTTGGTTATTTTCGCTTTTGCGGCTGGCAGTAAAAGAACCATGTTTCTGTGAATAACTCCTGAACCGTAAGTCCTAGACGCTCGCTCTTGGCTGCATTCGATTCAGCTCGTGGCAGCCAGTCTAAAAAACACTATCTTGGACTTCTCTGCATGTTTCCCAGGCGAGAAATTGGCAGCATGTTCAGAACCATGTTTCTGTGAATAACTCCTGAACCGTAAGTCCTAGACGCTCGATCTTGGCGGCATTCGTCTCAGCGCCTGGCAATTAGTATAGGAGCACTGTGTTTGACTTCTCTGGATGTTTCCCAGGCGAGTTATTGACAAGTAAATCCTAGACGCTCGATCTTGGTTATTTTCGCTTTCGCGGCTGGCAGTAAAAGAACCATGTTTCTGTGAATAACTCCTGAACCGTAAGTCCTAGACGCTCGCTCTTGGCTGCATTCGATTCAGCTCGTGGCAGCCAGTCTAAAAAAACACTATCTTGGACTTCTCTGCATGTTTCCCAGGCGAGAAATTGGCAGCATGTTCAGAACCATGTTTCTGTGAATAACTCCTGAACCGTAAGTCCTAGACGCTCGCTCTTGGCTGCATTCGATTCAGCTCGTGGCAGCCAGTCTAAAAAACACTATCTTGGACTTCTCTGCATGTTTCCCAGGCGAGAAATTGGCAGCATGTTCAGAACCATGTTTCTGTGAATAACTCCTGAACCGTAAGTCCTAGACGCTCGCTCTTGGCTGCATTCGATTCAGCTCGTGGCAGCCAGTCTAAAAAACACTATCTTGGACTTCTCTGCATGTTTCCCAGGCGAGCAATTGGCAGCATGTTCAGAACCATGTTTCTGTGAATAACTCCTGAACCGTAAGTCCTAGACGCTCGCTCTTGGCTGCATTCGATTCAGCTCGTGGCAGCCAGTCTAAAAAACACTATCTTGGACTTCTCTGCATGTTTCCCAGGCGAGCAATTGGCAGCATGTTCAGAACCATGTTTCTGTGAATAACTCCTGAACCGTAAGTCCTAGACGCTCGCTCTTGGCTGCATTCGATTCAGCTCGTGGCAGCCAGTCTAAAAAACACTATGTTGGACTTCTCTGCATGTTCCTAAGGCAAATGTTTCTAAAGCTAATTCTTGAACCGTAAGTCCTAGACGCTCGATCTTGGCGGCATTCGTCTCAGCGCCTGGCAATTAGTATAGGAGCACTGTGTTTGACTTCTCTGGATGTTTCCCAGGCGAGTTATTGACAAGTAAATCCTAGACGCTCGATCTTGGTTATTTTCGCTTTTGCGGCTGGCAGTAAAAGAACCATGTTTCTGTGAATAACTCCTGAACCGTAAGTCCTAGACGCTCGCTCTTGGCTGCATTCGATTCAGCTCGTGGCAGCCAGTCTAAAAAACACTATCTTGGACTTCTCTGCATGTTTCCCAGGCGAGAAATTGGCAGCATGTTCAGAACCATGTTTATGTGAATAACTCCTGAACCGTAAGTCCTAGACGCTCGATCTTGGCGGCATTCGTCTCAGCGCCTGGCAATTAGTATAGGAGCACTGTGTTTGACTTCTCTGGATGTTTCCCAGGCGAGTTATTGACAAGTAAATCCTAGACGCTCGATCTTGGTTATTTTCGCTTTCGCGGCTGGCAGTAAAAGAACCATGTTTCTGTGAATAACTCCTGAACCGTAAGTCCTAGACGCTCGCTCTTGGCTGCATTCGATTCAGCTCGTGGCAGCCAGTCTAAAAAACACTATCTTGGACTTCTCTGCATGTTTCCCAGGCGAGAAATTGGCAGCATGTTCAGAACCATGTTTCTGTGAATAACTCCTGAACCGTAAGTCCTAGACGCTCGCTCTTGGCTGCATTCGATTCAGCTCGTGGCAGCCAGTCTAAAAAACACTATCTTGGACTTCTCTGCATGTTTCCCAGGCGAGCAATTGGCAGCATGTTCAGAACCATGTTTCTGTGAATAACTCCTGAACCGTAAGTCCTAGACGCTCGCTCTTGGCTGCATTCGATTCAGCTCGTGGCAGCCAGTCTAAAAAACACTATCTTGGACTTCTCTGCATGTTTCCCAGGCGAGAAATTGGCAGCATGTTCAGAACCATGTTTCTGTGAATAACTCCTGAACCGTAAGTCCTAGACGCTCGCTCTTGGCTGCATTCGATTCAGCTCGTGGCAGCCAGTCTAAAAAACACTATCTTGGACTTCTCTGCATGTTTCCCAGGCGAGCAATTGGCAGCATGTTCAGAACCATGTTTCTGTGAATAACTCCTGAACCGTAAGTCCTAGACGCTCGCTCTTGGCTGCATTCGATTCAGCTCGTGGCAGCCAGTCTAAAAAACACTATCTTGGACTTCTCTGCATGTTTCCCAGGCGAGCAATTGGCAGCATGTTCAGAACCATGTTTCTGTGAATAACTCCTGAACCGTAAGTCCTAGACGCTCGCTCTTGGCTGCATTCGATTCAGCTCGTGGCAGCCAGTCTAAAAAACACTATCTTGGACTTCTCTGCATGTTTCCCAGGCGAGAAATTGGCAGCATGTTCAGAACCATGTTTCTGTGAATAACTCCTGAACCGTAAGTCCTAGACGCTCGCTCTTGGCTGCATTCGATTCAGCTCGTGGCAGCCAGTCTAAAAAACACTATCTTGGACTTCTCTGCATGTTTCCCAGGCGAGCAATTGGCAGCATGTTCAGAACCATGTTTCTGTGAATAACTCCTGAACCGTAAGTCCTAGACGCTCGCTCTTGGCTGCATTCGATTCAGCTCGTGGCAGCCAGTCTAAAAAACACTATCTTGGACTTCTCTGCATGTTTCCCAGGCGAGAAATTGGCAGCATGTTCAGAACCATGTTTCTGTGAATAACTCCTGAACCGTAAGTCCTAGACGCTCGCTCTTGGCTGCATTCGATTCAGCTCGTGGCAGCCAGTCTAAAAAACACTATCTTGGACTTCTCTGCATGTTTCCCAGGCGAGCAATTGGCAGCATGTTCAGAACCATGTTTCTGTGAATAACTCCTGAACCGTAAGTCCTAGACGCTCGCTCTTGGCTGCATTCGATTCAGCTCGTGGCAGCCAGTCTAAAAAACACTATCTTGGACTTCTCTGCATGTTTCCCAGGCGAGAAATTGGCAGCATGTTCAGAACCATGTTTCTGTGAATAACTCCTGAACCGTAAGTCCTAGACGCTCGATCTTGGCGGCATTCGTCTCAGCGCCTGGCAATTAGTATAGGAGCACTGTGTTTGACTTCTCTGGATGTTTCCCAGGCGAGTTATTGACAAGTAAATCCTAGACGCTCGATCTTGGTTATTTTCGCTTTCGCGGCTGGCAGTAAAAGAACCATGTTTCTGTGAATAACTCCTGAACCGTAAGTCCTAGACGCTCGCTCTTGGCTGCATTCGATTCAGCTCGTGGCAGCCAGTCTAAAAAACACTATCTTGGACTTCTCTGCATGTTTCCCAGGCGAGCAATTGGCAGCATGTTCAGAACCATGTTTCTGTGAATAACTCCTGAACCGTAAGTCCTAGACGCTCGCTCTTGGCTGCATTCGATTCAGCTCGTGGCAGCCAGTCTAAAAAACACTATCTTGGACTTCTCTGCATGTTTCCCAGGCGAGAAATTGGCAGCATGTTCAGAACCATGTTTCTGTGAATAACTCCTGAACCGTAAGTCCTAGACGCTCGCTCTTGGCTGCATTCGATTCAGCTCGTGGCAGCCAGTCTAAAAAACACTATCTTGGACTTCTCTGCATGTTTCCCAGGCGAGAAATTGGCAGCATGTTCAGAACCATGTTTCTGTGAATAACTCCTGAACCGTAAGTCCTAGACGCTCGCTCTTGGCTGCATTCGATTCAGCTCGTGGCAGCCAGTCTAAAAAGCACTATCTTGGACTTCTCTGCATGTTTCCCAGGCGAGAAATTGGCAGCATGTTCAGAACCATGTTTCTGTGAATAACTCCTGAACCGTAAGTCCTAGACGCTCGATCTTGGCGGCATTCGTCTCAGCGCCTGGCAATTAGTATAGGAGCACTGTGTTTGACTTCTCTGGATGTTTCCCAGGCGAGTTATTGACAAGTAAATCCTAGACGCTCGATCTTGGTTATTTTCGCTTTCGCGGCTGGCAGTAAAAGAACCATGTTTCTGTGAATAACTCCTGAACCGTAAGTCCTAGACGCTCGCTCTTGGCTGCATTCGATTCAGCTCGTGGCAGCCAGTCTAAAAAACACTATCTTGGACTTCTCTGCATGTTTCCCAGGCGAGCAATTGGCAGCATGTTCAGAACCATGTTTCTGTGAATAACTCCTGAACCGTAAGTCCTAGACGCTCGCTCTTGGCTGCATTCGATTCAGCTCGTGGCAGCCAGTCTAAAAAACACTATCTTGGACTTCTCTGCATGTTTCCCAGGCGAGAAATTGGCAGCATGTTCAGAACCATGTTTCTGTGAATAACTCCTGAACCGTAAGTCCTAGACGCTCGCTCTTGGCTGCATTCGATTCAGCTCGTGGCAGCCAGTCTAAAAAACACTATCTTGGACTTCTCTGCATGTTTCCCAGGCGAGCAATTGGCAGCATGTTCAGAACCATGTTTCTGTGAATAACTCCTGAACCGTAAGTCCTAGACGCTCGCTCTTGGCTGCATTCGATTCAGCTCGTGGCAGCCAGTCTAAAAAACACTATCTTGGACTTCTCTGCATGTTTCCCAGGCGAGCAATTGGCAGCATGTTCAGAACCATGTTTCTGTGAATAACTCCTGAACCGTAAGTCCTAGACGCTCGCTCTTGGCTGCATTCGATTCAGCTCGTGGCAGCCAGTCTAAAAAACACTATCTTGTACTTCTCTGCATGTTTCCCAGGCGAGCAATTGGCAGCATGTTCAGAACCATGTTTCTGTGAATAACTCCTGAACCGTAAGTCCTAGACGCTCGATCTTGGCGGCATTCGTCTCAGCGCCTGGCAATTAGTATAGGAGCACTGTGTTTGACTTCTCTGGATGTTTCCCAGGCGAGTTATTGACAAGTAAATCCTAGACGCTCGATCTTGGTTATTTTCGCTTTCGCGGCTGGCAGTAAAAGAACCATGTTTCTGTGAATAACTCCTGAACCGTAAGTCCTAGACGCTCGCTCTTGGCTGCATTCGATTCAGCTCGTGGCAGCCAGTCTAAAAAACACTATCTTGGACTTCTCTGCATGTTTCCCAGGCGAGAAATTGGCAGCATGTTCAGAACCATGTTTCTGTGAATAACTCCTGAAACGTAAGTCCTAGACGCTCGATCTTGGCGGCATTCGTCTCAGCGCCTGGCAATTAGTATAGGAGCACTGTGTTTGACTTCTCTGGATGTTTCCCAGGCGAGTTATTGACAAGTAAATCCTAGACGCTCGATCTTGGTTATTTTCGCTTTCGCGGCTGGCAGTAAAAGAACCATGTTTCTGTGAATAACTCCTGAACCGTAAGTCCTAGACGCTCGCTCTTGGCTGCATTCGATTCAGCTCGTGGCAGCCAGTCTAAAAAACACTATCTTGGACTTCTCTGCATGTTTCCCAGGCGAGAAATTGGCAGCATGTTCAGAACCATGTTTCTGTGAATAACTCCTGAACCGTAAGTCCTAGACGCTCGCTCTTGGCTGCATTCGATTCAGCTCGTGGCAGCCAGTCTAAAAAACACTATCTTGGACTTCTCTGCATGTTTCCCAGGCGAGAAATTGGCAGCATGTTCAGAACCATGTTTCTGTGAATAACTCCTGAACCGTAAGTCCTAGACGCTCGCTCTTGGCTGCATTCGATTCAGCTCGTGGCAGCCAGTCTAAAAAACACTATCTTGGACTTCTCTGCATGTTTCCCAGGCGAGAAATTGGCAGCATGTTCAGAACCATGTTTCTGTGAATAACTCCTGAACCGTAAGTCCTAGACGCTCGCTCTTGGCTGCATTCGATTCAGCTCGTGGCAGCCAGTCTAAAAAACACTATCTTGGACTTCTCTGCATGTTTCCCAGGCGAGAAATTGGCAGCATGTTCAGAACCATGTTTCTGTGAATAACTCCTGAACCGTAAGTCCTAGACGCTCGCTCTTGGCTGCATTCGATTCAGCTCGTGGCAGCCAGTCTAAAAAACACTATCTTGGACTTCTCTGCATGTTTCCCAGGCGAGAAATTGGCAGCATGTTCAGAACCATGTTTCTGTGAATAACTCCTGAACCGTAAGTCCTAGACGCTCGCTCTTGGCTGCATTCGATTCAGCTCGTGGCAGCCAGTCTAAAAAACACTATCTTGGACTTCTCTGCATGTTTCCCAGGCGAGCAATTGGCAGCATGTTCAGAACCATGTTTCTGTGAATAACTCCTGAACCGTAAGTCCTAGACGCTCGCTCTTGGCTGCATTCGATTCAGCTCGTGGCAGCCAGTCTAAAAAACACTATCTTGGACTTCTCTGCATGTTTCCCAGGCGAGAAATTGGCAGCATGTTCAGAACCATGTTTCTGTGAATAACTCCTGAACCGTAAGTCCTAGACGCTCGATCTTGGCGGCATTCGTCTCAGCGCCTGGCAATTAGTATAGGAGCACTGTGTTTGACTTCTCTGGATGTTTCCCAGGCGAGTTATTGACAAGTAAATCCTAGACGCTCGATCTTGGTTATTTTCGCTTTCGCGGCTGGCAGTAAAAGAACCATGTTTCTGTGAATAACTCCTGAACCGTAAGTCCTAGACGCTCGCTCTTGGCTGCATTCGATTCAGCTCGTGGCAGCCAGTCTAAAAAACACTATCTTGGACTTTTCTGCATGTTTCCCAGGCGAGAAATTGGCAGCATGTTCAGAACCATGTTTCTGTGAATAACTCCTGAACCGTAAGTCCTAGACGCTCGATCTTGGCGGCATTCGTCTCAGCGCCTGGCAATTAGTATAGGAGCACTGTGTTTGACTTCTCTGGATGTTTCCCAGGCGAGTTATTGACAAGTAAATCCTAGACGCTCGATCTTGGTTATTTTCGCTTTCGCGGCTGGCAGTAAAAGAACCATGTTTCTGTGAATAACTCCTGAACCGTAAGTCCTAGACGCTCGCTCTTGGCTGCATTCGATTCAGCTCGTGGCAGCCAGTCTAAAAAACACTATCTTGGACTTCTCTGCATGTTTCCCAGGCGAGCAATTGGCAGCATGTTCAGAACCATGTTTCTGTGAATAACTCCTGAACCGTAAGTCCTAGACGCTCGCTCTTGGCTGCATTCGATTCAGCTCGTGGCAGCCAGTCTAAAAAACACTATCTTGGACTTCTCTGCATGTTTCCCAGGCGAGAAATTGGCAGCATGTTCAGAACCATGTTTCTGTGAATAACTCCTGAACCGTAAGTCCTAGACGCTCGCTCTTGGCTGCATTCGATTCAGCTCGTGGCAGCCAGTCTAAAAAACACTATCTTGGACTTCTCTGCATGTTTCCCAGGCGAGAAATTGGCAGCATGTTCAGAACCATGTTTCTGTGAATAACTCCTGAACCGTAAGTCCTAGACGCTCGATCTTGGCGGCATTCGTCTCAGCGCCTGGCAATTAGTATAGGAGCACTGTGTTTGACTTCTCTGGATGTTTCCCAGGCGAGTTATTGACAAGTAAATCCTAGACGCTCGATCTTGGTTATTTTCGCTTTCGCGGCTGGCAGTAAAAGAACCATGTTTCTGTGAATAACTCCTGAACCGTAAGTCCTAGACGCTCGCTCTTGGCTGCATTCGATTCAGCTCGTGGCAGCCAGTCTAAAAAACACTATCTTGGACTTCTCTGCATGTTTCCCAGGCGAGAAATTGGCAGCATGTTCAGAACCATGTTTCTGTGAATAACTCCTGAACCGTAAGTCCTAGACGCTCGCTCTTGGCTGCATTCGATTCAGCTCGTGGCAGCCAGTCTAAAAAACACTATCTTGGACTTCTCTGCATGTTTCCCAGGCGAGAAATTGGCAGCATGTTCAGAACCATGTTTCTGTGAATAACTCCTGAACCGTAAGTCCTAGACGCTCGCTCTTGGCTGCATTCGATTCAGCTCGTGGCAGCCAGTCTAAAAAACACTATCTTGGACTTCTCTGCATGTTTCCCAGGCGAGCAATTGGCAGCATGTTCAGAACCATGTTTCTGTGAATAACTCCTGAACCGTAAGTCCTAGACGCTCGCTCTTGGCTGCATTCGATTCAGCTCGTGGCAGCCAGTCTAAAAAACACTATCTTGGACTTCTCTGCATGTTTCCCAGGCGAGAAATTGGCAGCATGTTCAGAACCATGTTTCTGTGAATAACTCCTGAACCGTAAGTCCTAGACGCTCGCTCTTGGCTGCATTCGATTCAGCTCGTGGCAGCCAGTCTAAAAAACACTATCTTGGACTTCTCTGCATGTTCCTAAGGCAAATGTTTCTAAAGCTAATTCTTGAACCGTAAGTCCTAGACGCTCGATCTTGGCGGCATTCGTCTCAGCGCCTGGCAATTAGTATAGGAGCACTGTGTTTGACTTCTCTGGATGTTTCCCAGGCGAGTTATTGACAAGTAAATCCTAGACGCTCGATCTTGGTTATTTTCGCTTTCGCGGCTGGCAGTAAAAGAACCATGTTTCTGTGAATAACTCCTGAACCGTAAGTCCTAGACGCTCGCTCTTGGCTGCATTCGATTCAGCTCGTGGCAGCCAGTCTAAAAAACACTATCTTGGACTTCTCTGCATGTTTCCCAGGCGAGAAATTGGCAGCATGTTCAGAACCATGTTTCTGTGAATAACTCCTGAACCGTAAGTCCTAGACGCTCGCTCTTGGCTGCATTCGATTCAGCTCGTGGCAGCCAGTCTAAAAAACACTATCTTGGACTTCTCTGCATGTTCCTAAGGCAAATGTTTCTAAAGCTAATTCTTGAACCGTAAGTCCTAGACGCTCGATCTTGGCGGCATTCGTCTCAGCGCCTGGCAATTAGTATAGGAGCACTGTGTTTGACTTCTCTGGATGTTTCCCAGGCGAGTTATTGACAAGTAAATCCTAGACGCTCGATCTTGGTTATTTTCGCTTTCGCGGCTGGCAGTAAAAGAACCATGTTTCTGTGAATAACTCCTGAACCGTAAGTCCTAGACGCTCGCTCTTGGCTGCATTCGATTCAGCTCGTGGCAGCCAGTCTAAAAAACACTATCTTGGACTTCTCTGCATGTTTCCCAGGCGAGAAATTGGCAGCATGTTCAGAACCATGTTTCTGTGAATAACTCCTGAACCGTAAGTCCTAGACGCTCGATCTTGGCGGCATTCGTCTCAGCGCCTGGCAATTAGTATAGGAGCACTGTGTTTGACTTCTCTGGATGTTTCCCAGGCGAGTTATTGACAAGTAAATCCTAGACGCTCGATCTTGGTTATTTTCGCTTTCGCGGCTGGCAGTAAAAGAACCATGTTTCTGTGAATAACTCCTGAACCGTAAGTCCTAGACGCTCGCTCTTGGCTGCATTCGATTCAGCTCGTGGCAGCCAGTCTAAAAAACACTATCTTGGACTTCTCTGCATGTTTCCCAGGCGAGAAATTGGCAGCATGTTCAGAACCATGTTTCTGTGAATAACTCCTGAACCGTAAGTCCTAGACGCTCGCTCTTGGCTGCATTCGATTCAGCTCGTGGCAGCCAGTCTAAAAAACACTATCTTGGACTTCTCTGCATGTTTCCCAGGCGAGAAATTGGCAGCATGTTCAGAACCATGTTTCTGTGAATAACTCCTGAACCGTAAGTCCTAGACGCTCGCTCTTGGCTGCATTCGATTCAGCTCGTGGCAGCCAGTCTAAAAAACACTATCTTGGACTTCTCTGCATGTTTCCCAGGCGAGAAATTGGCAGCATGTTCAGAACCATGTTTCTGTGAATAACTCCTGAACCGTAAGTCCTAGACGCTCGCTCTTGGCTGCATTCGATTCAGCTCGTGGCAGCCAGTCTAAAAAACACTATCTTGGACTTCTCTGCATGTTTCCCAGGCGAGCAATTGGCAGCATGTTCAGAACCATGTTTCTGTGAATAACTCCTGAACCGTAAGTCCTAGACGCTCGCTCTTGGCTGCATTCGATTCAGCTCGTGGCAGCCAGTCTAAAAAACACTATCTTGGACTTCTCTGCATGTTTCCCAGGCGAGAAATTGGCAGCATGTTCAGAACCATGTTTCTGTGAATAACTCCTGAACCGTAAGTCCTAGACGCTCGATCTTGGCGGCATTCGTCTCAGCGCCTGGCAATTAGTATAGGAGCACTGTGTTTGACTTCTCTGGATGTTTCCCAGGCGAGTTATTGACAAGTAAATCCTAGACGCTCGATCTTGGTTATTTTCGCTTTCGCGGCTGGCAGTAAAAGAACCATGTTTCTGTGAATAACTCCTGAACCGTAAGTCCTAGACGCTCGCTCTTGGCTGCATTCGATTCAGCTCGTGGCAGCCAGTCTAAAAAACACTATCTTGGACTTCTCTGCATGTTTCCCAGGCGAGAAATTGGCAGCATGTTCAGAACCATGTTTCTGTGAATAACTCCTGAACCGTAAGTCCTAGACGCTCGCTCTTGGCTGCATTCGATTCAGCTCGTGGCAGCCAGTCTAAAAAACACTATCTTGGACTTCTCTGCATGTTTCCCAGGCGAGAAATTGGCAGCATGTTCAGAACCATGTTTCTGTGAATAACTCCTGAACCGTAAGTCCTAGACGCTCGCTCTTGGCTGCATTCGATTCAGCTCGTGGCAGCCAGTCTAAAAAACACTATCTTGGACTTCTCTGCATGTTTCCCAGGCGAGAAATTGGCAGCATGTTCAGAACCATGTTTCTGTGAATAACTCCTGAACCGTAAGTCCTAGACGCTCGCTCTTGGCTGCATTCGATTCAGCTCGTGGCAGCCAGTCTAAAAAACACTATCTTGGACTTCTCTGCATGTTTCCCAGGCGAGCAATTGGCAGCATGTTCAGAACCATGTTTCTGTGAATAACTCCTGAACCGTAAGTCCTAGACGCTCGCTCTTGGCTGCATTCGATTCAGCTCGTGGCAGCCAGTCTAAAAAACACTATCTTGGACTTCTCTGCATGTTTCCCAGGCGAGAAATTGGCAGCATGTTCAGAACCATGTTTCTGTGAATAACTCCTGAACCGTAAGTCCTAGACGCTCGCTCTTGGCTGCATTCGATTCAGCTCGTGGCAGCCAGTCTAAAAAACACTATCTTGGACTTCTCTGCATGTTCCTAAGGCAAATGTTTCTAAAGCTAATTCTTGAACCGTAAGTCCTAGACGCTCGATCTTGGCGGCATTCGTCTCAGCGCCTGGCAATTAGTATAGGAGCACTGTGTTTGACTTCTCTGGATGTTTCCCAGGCGAGTTATTGACAAGTAAATCCTAGACGCTCGATCTTGGTTATTTTCGCTTTCGCGGCTGGCAGTAAAAGAACCATGTTTCTGTGAATAACTCCTGAACCGTAAGTCCTAGACGCTCGCTCTTGGCTGCATTCGATTCAGCTCGTGGCAGCCAGTCTAAAAAACACTATCTTGGACTTCTCTGCATGTTTCCCAGGCGAGAAATTGGCAGCATGTTCAGAACCATGTTTCTGTGAATAACTCCTGAACCGTAAGTCCTAGACGCTCGCTCTTGGCTGCATTCGATTCAGCTCGTGGCAGCCAGTCTAAAAAACACTATCTTGGACTTCTCTGCATGTTCCTAAGGCAAATGTTTCTAAAGCTAATTCTTGAACCGTAAGTCCTAGACGCTCGATCTTGGCGGCATTCGTCTCAGCGCCTGGCAATTAGTATAGGAGCACTGTGTTTGACTTCTCTGGATGTTTCCCAGGCGAGTTATTGACAAGTAAATCCTAGACGCTCGATCTTGGTTATTTTCGCTTTCGCGGCTGGCAGTAAAAGAACCATGTTTCTGTGAATAACTCCTGAACCGTAAGTCCTAGACGCTCGCTCTTGGCTGCATTCGATTCAGCTCGTGGCAGCCAGTCTAAAAAACACTATCTTGGACTTCTCTGCATGTTTCCCAGGCGAGAAATTGGCAGCATGTTCAGAACCATGTTTCTGTGAATAACTCCTGAACCGTAAGTCCTAGACGCTCGATCTTGGCGGCATTCGTCTCAGCGCCTGGCAATTAGTATAGGAGCACTGTGTTTGACTTCTCTGGATGTTTCCCAGGCGAGTTATTGACAAGTAAATCCTAGACGCTCGATCTTGGTTATTTTCGCTTTCGCGGCTGGCAGTAAAAGAACCATGTTTCTGTGAATAACTCCTGAACCGTAAGTCCTAGACGCTCGCTCTTGGCTGCATTCGATTCAGCTCGTGGCAGCCAGTCTAAAAAACACTATCTTGGACTTCTCTGCATGTTTCCCAGGCGAGAAATTGGCAGCATGTTCAGAACCATGTTTCTGTGAATAACTCCTGAACCGTAAGTCCTAGACGCTCGCTCTTGGCTGCATTCGATTCAGCTCGTGGCAGCCAGTCTAAAAAACACTATCTTGGACTTCTCTGCATGTTTCCCAGGCGAGAAATTGGCAGCATGTTCAGAACCATGTTTCTGTGAATAACTCCTGAACCGTAAGTCCTAGACGCTCGCTCTTGGCTGCATTCGATTCAGCTCGTGGCAGCCAGTCTAAAAAACACTATCTTGGACTTCTCTGCATGTTTCCCAGGCGAGAAATTGGCAGCATGTTCAGAACCATGTTTCTGTGAATAACTCCTGAACCGTAAGTCCTAGACGCTCGCTCTTGGCTGCATTCGATTCAGCTCGTGGCAGCCAGTCTAAAAAACACTATCTTGGACTTCTCTGCATGTTTCCCAGGCGAGCAATTGGCAGCATGTTCAGAACCATGTTTCTGTGAATAACTCCTGAACCGTAAGTCCTAGACGCTCGCTATTGGCTGCATTCGATTCAGCTCGTGGCAGCCAGTCTAAAAAACACTATCTTGGACTTCTCTGCATGTTTCCCAGGCGAGAAATTGGCAGCATGTTCAGAACCATGTTTCTGTGAATAACTCCTGAACCGTAAGTCCTAGACGCTCGCTCTTGGCTGCATTCGATTCAGCTCGTGGCAGCCAGTCTAAAAAACACTATCTTGGACTTCTCTGCATGTTCCTAAGGCAAATGTTTCTAAAGCTAATTCTTGAACCGTAAGTCCTAGACGCTCGATCTTGGCGGCATTCGTCTCAGCGCCTGGCAATTAGTATAGGAGCACTGTGTTTGACTTCTCTGGATGTTTCCCAGGCGAGTTATTGACAAGTAAATCCTAGACGCTCGATCTTGGTTATTTTCGCTTTCGCGGCTGGCAGTAAAAGAACCATGTTTCTGTGAATAACTCCTGAACCGTAAGTCCTAGACGCTCGCTCTTGGCTGCATTCGATTCAGCTCGTGGCAGCCAGTCTAAAAAACACTATCTTGGACTTCTCTGCATGTTTCCCAGGCGAGAAATTGGCAGCATGTTCAGAACCATGTTTCTGTGAATAACTCCTGAACCGTAAGTCCTAGACGCTCGCTCTTGGCTGCATTCGATTCAGCTCGTGGCAGCCAGTCTAAAAAACACTATCTTGGACTTCTCTGCATGTTCCTAAGGCAAATGTTTCTAAAGCTAATTCTTGAACCGTAAGTCCTAGACGCTCGATCTTGGCGGCATTCGTCTCAGCGCCTGGCAATTAGTATAGGAGCACTGTGTTTGACTTCTCTGGATGTTTCCCAGGCGAGTTATTGACAAGTAAATCCTAGACGCTCGATCTTGGTTATTTTCGCTTTCGCGGCTGGCAGTAAAAGAACCATGTTTCTGTGAATAACTCCTGAACCGTAAGTCCTAGACGCTCGCTCTTGGCTGCATTCGATTCAGCTCGTGGCAGCCAGTCTAAAAAACACTATCTTGGACTTCTCTGCATGTTTCCCAGGCGAGAAATTGGCAGCATGTTCAGAACCATGTTTCTGTGAATAACTCCTGAACCGTAAGTCCTAGACGCTCGATCTTGGCGGCATTCGTCTCAGCGCCTGGCAATTAGTATAGGAGCACTGTGTTTGACTTCTCTGGATGTTTCCCAGGCGAGTTATTGACAAGTAAATCCTAGACGCTCGATCTTGGTTATTTTCGCTTTCGCGGCTGGCAGTAAAAGAACCATGTTTCTGTGAATAACTCCTGAACCGTAAGTCCTAGACGCTCGCTCTTGGCTGCATTCGATTCAGCTCGTGGCAGCCAGTCTAAAAAACACTATCTTGGACTTCTCTGCATGTTTCCCAGGCGAGAAATTGGCAGCATGTTCAGAACCATGTTTCTGTGAATAACTCCTGAACCGTAAGTCCTAGACGCTCGCTCTTGGCTGCATTCGATTCAGCTCGTGGCAGCCAGTCTAAAAAACACTATCTTGGACTTCTCTGCATGTTTCCCAGGCGAGAAATTGGCAGCATGTTCAGAACCATGTTTCTGTGAATAACTCCTGAACCGTAAGTCCTAGACGCTCGCTCTTGGCTGCATTCGATTCAGCTCGTGGCAGCCAGTCTAAAAAACACTATCTTGGACTTCTCTGCATGTTTCCCAGGCGAGAAATTGGCAGCATGTTCAGAACCATGTTTCTGTGAATAACTCCTGAACCGTAAGTCCTAGACGCTCGCTCTTGGCTGCATTCGATTCAGCTCGTGGCAGCCAGTCTAAAAAACACTATCTTGGACTTCTCTGCATGTTTCCCAGGCGAGCAATTGGCAGCATGTTCAGAACCATGTTTCTGTGAATAACTCCTGAACCGTAAGTCCTAGACGCTCGCTCTTGGCTGCATTCGATTCAGCTCGTGGCAGCCAGTCTAAAAAACACTATCTTGGACTTCTCTGCATGTTTCCCAGGCGAGAAATTGGCAGCATGTTCAGAACCATGTTTCTGTGAATAACTCCTGAACCGTAAGTCCTAGACGCTCGATCTTGGCGGCATTCGTCTCAGCGCCTGGCAATTAGTATAGGAGCACTGTGTTTGACTTCTCTGGATGTTTCCCAGGCGAGTTATTGACAAGTAAATCCTAGACGCTCGATCTTGGTTATTTTCGCTTTCGCGGCTGGCAGTAAAAGAACCATGTTTCTGTGAATAACTCCTGAACCGTAAGTCCTAGACGCTCGCTCTTGGCTGCATTCGATTCAGCTCGTGGCAGCCAGTCTAAAAAACACTATCTTGGACTTCTCTGCATGTTTCCCAGGCGAGCAATTGGCAGCATGTTCAGAACCATGTTTCTGTGAATAACTCCTGAACCGTAAGTCCTAGACGCTCGCTCTTGGCTGCATTCGATTCAGCTCGTGGCAGCCAGTCTAAAAAACACTATCTTGGACTTCTCTGCATGTTTCCCAGGCGAGAAATTGGCAGCATGTTCAGAACCATGTTTCTGTGAATAACTCCTGAACCGTAAGTCCTAGACGCTCGCTCTTGGCTGCATTCGATTCAGCTCGTGGCAGCCAGTCTAAAAAACACTATCTTGGACTTCTCTGCATGTTTCCCAGGCGAGAAATTGGCAGCATGTTCAGAACCATGTTTCTGTGAATAACTCCTGAACCGTAAGTCCTAGACGCTCGCTCTTGGCTGCATTCGATTCAGCTCGTGGCAGCCAGTCTAAAAAGCACTATCTTGGACTTCTCTGCATGTTTCCCAGGCGAGAAATTGGCAGCATGTTCAGAACCATGTTTCTGTGAATAACTCCTGAACCGTAAGTCCTAGACGCTCGATCTTGGCGGCATTCGTCTCAGCGCCTGGCAATTAGTATAGGAGCACTGTGTTTGACTTCTCTGGATGTTTCCCAGGCGAGTTATTGACAAGTAAATCCTAGACGCTCGATCTTGGTTATTTTCGCTTTCGCGGCTGGCAGTAAAAGAACCATGTTTCTGTGAATAACTCCTGAACCGTAAGTCCTAGACGCTCGCTCTTGGCTGCATTCGATTCAGCTCGTGGCAGCCAGTCTAAAAAACACTATCTTGGACTTCTCTGCATGTTTCCCAGGCGAGCAATTGGCAGCATGTTCAGAACCATGTTTCTGTGAATAACTCCTGAACCGTAAGTCCTAGACGCTCGCTCTTGGCTGCATTCGATTCAGCTCGTGGCAGCCAGTCTAAAAAACACTATCTTGGACTTCTCTGCATGTTTCCCAGGCGAGAAATTGGCAGCATGTTCAGAACCATGTTTCTGTGAATAACTCCTGAACCGTAAGTCCTAGACGCTCGCTCTTGGCTGCATTCGATTCAGCTCGTGGCAGCCAGTCTAAAAAACACTATCTTGGACTTCTCTGCATGTTTCCCAGGCGAGCAATTGGCAGCATGTTCAGAACCATGTTTCTGTGAATAACTCCTGAACCGTAAGTCCTAGACGCTCGCTCTTGGCTGCATTCGATTCAGCTCGTGGCAGCCAGTCTAAAAAACACTATCTTGGACTTCTCTGCATGTTTCCCAGGCGAGCAATTGGCAGCATGTTCAGAACCATGTTTCTGTGAATAACTCCTGAACCGTAAGTCCTAGACGCTCGCTCTTGGCTGCATTCGATTCAGCTCGTGGCAGCCAGTCTAAAAAACACTTTCTTGTACTTCTCTGCATGTTTCCCAGGCGAGCAATTGGCAGCATGTTCAGAACCATGTTTCTGTGAATAACTCCTGAACCGTAAGTCCTAGACGCTCGATCTTGGCGGCATTCGTCTCAGCGCCTGGCAATTAGTATAGGAGCACTGTGTTTGACTTCTCTGGATGTTTCCCAGGCGAGTTATTGACAAGTAAATCCTAGACGCTCGATCTTGGTTATTTTCGCTTTCGCGGCTGGCAGTAAAAGAACCATGTTTCTGTGAATAACTCCTGAACCGTAAGTCCTAGACGCTCGCTCTTGGCTGCATTCGATTCAGCTCGTGGCAGCCAGTCTAAAAAACACTATCTTGGACTTCTCTGCATGTTTCCCAGGCGAGAAATTGGCAGCATGTTCAGAACCATGTTTCTGTGAATAACTCCTGAAACGTAAGTCCTAGACGCTCGATCTTGGCGGCATTCGTCTCAGCGCCTGGCAATTAGTATAGGAGCACTGTGTTTGACTTCTCTGGATGTTTCCCAGGCGAGTTATTGACAAGTAAATCCTAGACGCTCGATCTTGGTTATTTTCGCTTTCGCGGCTGGCAGTAAAAGAACCATGTTTCTGTGAATAACTCCTGAACCGTAAGTCCTAGACGCTCGCTCTTGGCTGCATTCGATTCAGCTCGTGGCAGCCAGTCTAAAAAACACTATCTTGGACTTCTCTGCATGTTTCCCAGGCGAGAAATTGGCAGCATGTTCAGAACCATGTTTCTGTGAATAACTCCTGAACCGTAAGTCCTAGACGCTCGCTCTTGGCTGCATTCGATTCAGCTCGTGGCAGCCAGTCTAAAAAACACTATCTTGGACTTCTCTGCATGTTTCCCAGGCGAGAAATTGGCAGCATGTTCAGAACCATGTTTCTGTGAATAACTCCTGAACCGTAAGTCCTAGACGCTCGCTCTTGGCTGCATTCGATTCAGCTCGTGGCAGCCAGTCTAAAAAACACTATCTTGGACTTCTCTGCATGTTTCCCAGGCGAGAAATTGGCAGCATGTTCAGAACCATGTTTCTGTGAATAACTCCTGAACCGTAAGTCCTAGACGCTCGCTCTTGGCTGCATTCGATTCAGCTCGTGGCAGCCAGTCTAAAAAACACTATCTTGGACTTCTCTGCATGTTTCCCAGGCGAGCAATTGGCAGCATGTTCAGAACCATGTTTCTGTGAATAACTCCTGAACCGTAAGTCCTAGACGCTCGCTCTTGGCTGCATTCGATTCAGCTCGTGGCAGCCAGTCTAAAAAACACTATCTTGGACTTCTCTGCATGTTTCCCAGGCGAGAAATTGGCAGCATGTTCAGAACCATGTTTCTGTGAATAACTCCTGAACCGTAAGTCCTAGACGCTCGCTCTTGGCTGCATTCGATTCAGCTCGTGGCAGCCAGTCTAAAAAACACTATCTTGGACTTCTCTGCATGTTCCTAAGGCAAATGTTTCTAAAGCTAATTCTTGAACCGTAAGTCCTAGACGCTCGATCTTGGCGGCATTCGTCTCAGCGCCTGGCAATTAGTATAGGAGCACTGTGTTTGACTTCTCTGGATGTTTCCCAGGCGAGTTATTGACAAGTAAATCCTAGACGCTCGATCTTGGTTATTTTCGCTTTCGCGGCTGGCAGTAAAAGAACCATGTTTCTGTGAATAACTCCTGAACCGTAAGTCCTAGACGCTCGCTCTTGGCTGCATTCGATTCAGCTCGTGGCAGCCAGTCTAAAAAACACTATCTTGGACTTCTCTGCATGTTTCCCAGGCGAGAAATTGGCAGCATGTTCAGAACCATGTTTCTGTGAATAACTCCTGAACCGTAAGTCCTAGACGCTCGCTCTTGGCTGCATTCGATTCAGCTCGTGGCAGCCAGTCTAAAAAACACTATCTTGGACTTCTCTGCATGTTCCTAAGGCAAATGTTTCTAAAGCTAATTCTTGAACCGTAAGTCCTAGACGCTCGATCTTGGCGGCATTCGTCTCAGCGCCTGGCAATTAGTATAGGAGCACTGTGTTTGACTTCTCTGGATGTTTCCCAGGCGAGTTATTGACAAGTAAATCCTAGACGCTCGATCTTGGTTATTTTCGCTTTCGCGGCTGGCAGTAAAAGAACCATGTTTCTGTGAATAACTCCTGAACCGTAAGTCCTAGACGCTCGCTCTTGGCTGCATTCGATTCAGCTCGTGGCAGCCAGTCTAAAAAACACTATCTTGGACTTCTCTGCATGTTTCCCAGGCGAGCAATTGGCAGCATGTTCAGAACCATGTTTCTGTGAATAACTCCTGAACCGTAAGTCCTAGACGCTCGCTCTTGGCTGCATTCGATTCAGCTCGTGGCAGCCAGTCTAAAAAACACTATCTTGGACTTCTCTGCATGTTTCCCAGGCGAGCAATTGGCAGCATGTTCAGAACCATGTTTCTGTGAATAACTCCTGAACCGTAAGTCCTAGACGCTCGCTCTTGGCTGCATTCGATTCAGCTCGTGGCAGCCAGTCTAAAAAACACTATCTTGGACTTCTCTGCATGTTCCTAAGGCAAATGTTTCTAAAGCTAATTCTTGAACCGTAAGTCCTAGACGCTCGATCTTGGCGGCATTCGTCTCAGCGCCTGGCAATTAGTATAGGAGCACTGTGTTTGACTTCTCTGGATGTTTCCCAGGCGAGTTATTGACAAGTAAATCCTAGACGCTCGATCTTGGTTATTTTCGCTTTTGCGGCTGGCAGTAAAAGAACCATGTTTCTGTGAATAACTCCTGAACCGTAAGTCCTAGACGCTCGCTCTTGGCTGCATTCGATTCAGCTCGTGGCAGCCAGTCTAAAAAACACTATCTTGGACTTCTCTGCATGTTTCCCAGGCGAGAAATTGGCAGCATGTTCAGAACCATGTTTCTGTGAATAACTCCTGAACCGTAAGTCCTAGACGCTCGATCTTGGCGGCATTCGTCTCAGCGCCTGGCAATTAGTATAGGAGCACTGTGTTTGACTTCTCTGGATGTTTCCCAGGCGAGTTATTGACAAGTAAATCCTAGACGCTCGATCTTGGTTATTTTCGCTTTCGCGGCTGGCAGTAAAAGAACCATGTTTCTGTGAATAACTCCTGAACCGTAAGTCCTAGACGCTCGCTCTTGGCTGCATTCGATTCAGCTCGTGGCAGCCAGTCTAAAAAAACACTATCTTGGACTTCTCTGCATGTTTCCCAGGCGAGAAATTGGCAGCATGTTCAGAACCATGTTTCTGTGAATAACTCCTGAACCGTAAGTCCTAGACGCTCGCTCTTGGCTGCATTCGATTCAGCTCGTGGCAGCCAGTCTAAAAAACACTATCTTGGACTTCTCTGCATGTTTCCCAGGCGAGAAATTGGCAGCATGTTCAGAACCATGTTTCTGTGAATAACTCCTGAACCGTAAGTCCTAGACGCTCGCTCTTGGCTGCATTCGATTCAGCTCGTGGCAGCCAGTCTAAAAAACACTATCTTGGACTTCTCTGCATGTTTCCCAGGCGAGCAATTGGCAGCATGTTCAGAACCATGTTTCTGTGAATAACTCCTGAACCGTAAGTCCTAGACGCTCGCTCTTGGCTGCATTCGATTCAGCTCGTGGCAGCCAGTCTAAAAAACACTATCTTGGACTTCTCTGCATGTTTCCCAGGCGAGCAATTGGCAGCATGTTCAGAACCATGTTTCTGTGAATAACTCCTGAACCGTAAGTCCTAGACGCTCGCTCTTGGCTGCATTCGATTCAGCTCGTGGCAGCCAGTCTAAAAAACACTATGTTGGACTTCTCTGCATGTTCCTAAGGCAAATGTTTCTAAAGCTAATTCTTGAACCGTAAGTCCTAGACGCTCGATCTTGGCGGCATTCGTCTCAGCGCCTGGCAATTAGTATAGGAGCACTGTGTTTGACTTCTCTGGATGTTTCCCAGGCGAGTTATTGACAAGTAAATCCTAGACGCTCGATCTTGGTTATTTTCGCTTTTGCGGCTGGCAGTAAAAGAACCATGTTTCTGTGAATAACTCCTGAACCGTAAGTCCTAGACGCTCGCTCTTGGCTGCATTCGATTCAGCTCGTGGCAGCCAGTCTAAAAAACACTATCTTGGACTTCTCTGCATGTTTCCCAGGCGAGAAATTGGCAGCATGTTCAGAACCATGTTTCTGTGAATAACTCCTGAACCGTAAGTCCTAGACGCTCGCTCTTGGCTGCATTCGATTCAGCTCGTGGCAGCCAGTCTAAAAAGCACTATCTTGGACTTCTCTGCATGTTTCCCAGGCGAGAAATTGGCAGCATGTTCAGAACCATGTTTCTGTGAATAACTCCTGAACCGTAAGTCCTAGACGCTCGATCTTGGCGGCATTCGTCTCAGCGCCTGGCAATTAGTATAGGAGCACTGTGTTTGACTTCTCTGGATGTTTCCCAGGCGAGTTATTGACAAGTAAATCCTAGACGCTCGATCTTGGTTATTTTCGCTTTCGCGGCTGGCAGTAAAAGAACCATGTTTCTGTGAATAACTCCTGAACCGTAAGTCCTAGACGCTCGCTCTTGGCTGCATTCGATTCAGCTCGTGGCAGCCAGTCTAAAAAACACTATCTTGGACTTCTCTGCATGTTTCCCAGGCGAGCAATTGGCAGCATGTTCAGAACCATGTTTCTGTGAATAACTCCTGAACCGTAAGTCCTAGACGCTCGCTCTTGGCTGCATTCGATTCAGCTCGTGGCAGCCAGTCTAAAAAACACTATCTTGGACTTCTCTGCATGTTTCCCAGGCGAGAAATTGGCAGCATGTTCAGAACCATGTTTCTGTGAATAACTCCTGAACCGTAAGTCCTAGACGCTCGCTCTTGGCTGCATTCGATTCAGCTCGTGGCAGCCAGTCTAAAAAACACTATCTTGGACTTCTCTGCATGTTCCTAAGGCAAATGTTTCTAAAGCTAATTCTTGAACCGTAAGTCCTAGACGCTCGATCTTGGCGGCATTCGTCTCAGCGCCTGGCAATTAGTATAGGAGCACTGTGTTTGACTTCTCTGGATGTTTCCCAGGCGAGTTATTGACAAGTAAATCCTAGACGCTCGATCTTGGTTATTTTCGCTTTCGCGGCTGGCAGTAAAAGAACCATGTTTCTGTGAATAACTCCTGAACCGTAAGTCCTAGACGCTCGCTCTTGGCTGCATTCGATTCAGCTCGTGGCAGCCAGTCTAAAAAACACTATCTTGGACTTCTCTGCATGTTTCCCAGGCGAGAAATTGGCAGCATGTTCAGAACCATGTTTCTGTGAATAACTCCTGAACCGTAAGTCCTAGACGCTCGCTCTTGGCTGCATTCGATTCAGCTCGTGGCAGCCAGTCTAAAAAACACTATCTTGGACTTCTCTGCATGTTTCCCAGGCGAGCAATTGGCAGCATGTTCAGAACCATGTTTCTGTGAATAACTCCTGAACCGTAAGTCCTAGACGCTCGCTCTTGGCTGCATTCGATTCAGCTCGTGGCAGCCAGTCTAAAAAACACTATCTTGGACTTCTCTGCATGTTTCCCAGGCGAGAAATTGGCAGCATGTTCAGAACCATGTTTCTGTGAATAACTCCTGAACCGTAAGTCCTAGACGCTCGCTCTTGGCTGCATTCGATTCAGCTCGTGGCAGCCAGTCTAAAAAACACTATCTTGGACTTCTCTGCATGTTTCCCAGGCGAGCAATTGGCAGCATGTTCAGAACCATGTTTCTGTGAATAACTCCTGAACCGTAAGTCCTAGACGCTCGCTCTTGGCTGCATTCGATTCAGCTCGTGGCAGCCAGTCTAAAAAACACTATCTTGGACTTCTCTGCATGTTTCCCAGGCGAGCAATTGGCAGCATGTTCAGAACCATGTTTCTGTGAATAACTCCTGAACCGTAAGTCCTAGACGCTCGCTCTTGGCTGCATTCGATTCAGCTCGTGGCAGCCAGTCTAAAAAACACTATCTTGGACTTCTCTGCATGTTTCCCAGGCGAGAAATTGGCAGCATGTTCAGAACCATGTTTCTGTGAATAACTCCTGAACCGTAAGTCCTAGACGCTCGCTCTTGGCTGCATTCGATTCAGCTCGTGGCAGCCAGTCTAAAAAACACTATCTTGGACTTCTCTGCATGTTTCCCAGGCGAGCAATTGGCAGCATGTTCAGAACCATGTTTCTGTGAATAACTCCTGAACCGTAAGTCCTAGACGCTCGCTCTTGGCTGCATTCGATTCAGCTCGTGGCAGCCAGTCTAAAAAACACTATCTTGGACTTCTCTGCATGTTTCCCAGGCGAGAAATTGGCAGCATGTTCAGAACCATGTTTCTGTGAATAACTCCTGAACCGTAAGTCCTAGACGCTCGATCTTGGCGGCATTCGTCTCAGCGCCTGGCAATTAGTATAGGAGCACTGTGTTTGACTTCTCTGGATGTTTCCCAGGCGAGTTATTGACAAGTAAATCCTAGACGCTCGATCTTGGTTATTTTCGCTTTCGCGGCTGGCAGTAAAAGAACCATGTTTCTGTGAATAACTCCTGAACCGTAAGTCCTAGACGCTCGCTCTTGGCTGCATTCGATTCAGCTCGTGGCAGCCAGTCTAAAAAACACTATCTTGGACTTCTCTGCATGTTTCCCAGGCGAGAAATTGGCAGCATGTTCAGAACCATGTTTCTGTGAATAACTCCTGAACCGTAAGTCCTAGACGCTCGATCTTGGCGGCATTCGTCTCAGCGCCTGGCAATTAGTATAGGAGCACTGTGATTGACTTCTCTGGATGTTTCCCAGGCGAGTTATTGACAAGTAAATCCTAGACGCTCGATCTTGGTTATTTTCGCTTTCGCGGCTGGCAGTAAAAGAACCATGTTTCTGTGAATAACTCCTGAACCGTAAGTCCTAGACGCTCGCTCTTGGCTGCATTCGATTCAGCTCGTGGCAGCCAGTCTAAAAAACACTATCTTGGACTTCTCTGCATGTTTCCCAGGCGAGCAATTGGCAGCATGTTCAGAACCATGTTTCTGTGAATAACTCCTGAACCGTAAGTCCTAGACGCTCGCTCTTGGCTGCATTCGATTCAGCTCGTGGCAGCCAGTCTAAAAAACACTATCTTGGACTTCTCTGCATGTTTCCCAGGCGAGAAATTGGCAGCATGTTCAGAACCATGTTTCTGTGAATAACTCCTGAACCGTAAGTCCTAGACGCTCGCTCTTGGCTGCATTCGATTCAGCTCGTGGCAGCCAGTCTAAAAAACACTATCTTGGACTTCTCTGCATGTTTCCCAGGCGAGAAATTGGCAGCATGTTCAGAACCATGTTTCTGTGAATAACTCCTGAACCGTAAGTCCTAGACGCTCGATCTTGGCGGCATTCGTCTCAGCGCCTGGCAATTAGTATAGGAGCACTGTGTTTGACTTCTCTGGATGTTTCCCAGGCGAGTTATTGACAAGTAAATCCTAGACGCTCGATCTTGGTTATTTTCGCTTTCGCGGCTGGCAGTAAAAGAACCATGTTTCTGTGAATAACTCCTGAACCGTAAGTCCTAGACGCTCGCTCTTGGCTGCATTCGATTCAGCTCGTGGCAGCCAGTCTAAAAAACACTATCTTGGACTTCTCTGCATGTTTCCCAGGCGAGAAATTGGCAGCATGTTCAGAACCATGTTTCTGTGAATAACTCCTGAACCGTAAGTCCTAGACGCTCGCTCTTGGCTGCATTCGATTCAGCTCGTGGCAGCCAGTCTAAAAAACACTATCTTGGACTTCTCTGCATGTTCCTAAGGCAAATGTTTCTAAAGCTAATTCTTGAACCGTAAGTCCTAGACGCTCGATCTTGGCGGCATTCGTCTCAGCGCCTGGCAATTAGTATAGGAGCACTGTGTTTGACTTCTCTGGATGTTTCCCAGGCGAGTTATTGACAAGTAAATCCTAGACGCTCGATCTTGGTTATTTTCGCTTTCGCGGCTGGCAGTAAAAGAACCATGTTTCTGTGAATAACTCCTGAACCGTAAGTCCTAGACGCTCGCTCTTGGCTGCATTCGATTCAGCTCGTGGCAGCCAGTCTAAAAAACACTATCTTGGACTTCTCTGCATGTTTCCCAGGCGAGAAATTGGCAGCATGTTCAGAACCATGTTTCTGTGAATAACTCCTGAACCGTAAGTCCTAGACGCTCGCTCTTGGCTGCATTCGATTCAGCTCGTGGCAGCCAGTCTAAAAAACACTATCTTGGACTTCTCTGCATGTTTCCCAGGCGAGAAATTGGCAGCATGTTCAGAACCATGTTTCTGTGAATAACTCCTGAACCGTAAGTCCTAGACGCTCGCTCTTGGCTGCATTCGATTCAGCTCGTGGCAGCCAGTCTAAAAAACACTATCTTGGACTTCTCTGCATGTTTCCCAGGCGAGAAATTGGCAGCATGTTCAGAACCATGTTTCTGTGAATAACTCCTGAACCGTAAGTCCTAGACGCTCGCTCTTGGCTGCAT
Organism: Rhinoderma darwinii; assembly: GCF_050947455.1. Lineage (NCBI taxonomy): Eukaryota > Metazoa > Chordata > Amphibia > Anura > Rhinodermatidae > Rhinoderma > Rhinoderma darwinii. The sequence continues at coordinate 90,581 of NW_027464152.1, forward strand.
TCGATTCAGCTCGTGGCAGCCAGTCTAAAAAACACTATCTTGGACTTCTCTGCATGTTTCCCAGGCGAGCAATTGGCAGCATGTTCAGAACCATGTTTCTGTGAATAACTCCTGAACCGTAAGTCCTAGACGCTCGCTCTTGGCTGCATTCGATTCAGCTCGTGGCAGCCAGTCTAAAAAACACTATCTTGGACTTCTCTGCATGTTTCCCAGGCGAGAAATTGGCAGCATGTTCAGAACCATGTTTCTGTGAATAACTCCTGAACCGTAAGTCCTAGACGCTCGCTCTTGGCTGCATTCGATTCAGCTCGTGGCAGCCAGTCTAAAAAACACTATCTTGGACTTCTCTGCATGTTCCTAAGGCAAATGTTTCTAAAGCTAATTCTTGAACCGTAAGTCCTAGACGCTCGATCTTGGCGGCATTCGTCTCAGCGCCTGGCAATTAGTATAGGAGCACTGTGTTTGACTTCTCTGGATGTTTCCCAGGCGAGTTATTGACAAGTAAATCCTAGACGCTCGATCTTGGTTATTTTCGCTTTCGCGGCTGGCAGTAAAAGAACCATGTTTCTGTGAATAACTCCTGAACCGTAAGTCCTAGACGCTCGCTCTTGGCTGCATTCGATTCAGCTCGTGGCAGCCAGTCTAAAAAACACTATCTTGGACTTCTCTGCATGTTTCCCAGGCGAGAAATTGGCAGCATGTTCAGAACCATGTTTCTGTGAATAACTCCTGAACCGTAAGTCCTAGACGCTCGCTCTTGGCTGCATTCGATTCAGCTCGTGGCAGCCAGTCTAAAAAACACTATCTTGGACTTCTCTGCATGTTTCCCAGGCGAGCAATTGGCAGCATGTTCAGAACCATGTTTCTGTGAATAACTCCTGAACCGTAAGTCCTAGACGCTCGCTCTTGGCTGCATTCGATTCAGCTCGTGGCAGCCAGTCTAAAAAACACTATCTTGGACTTCTCTGCATGTTTCCCAGGCGAGAAATTGGCAGCATGTTCAGAACCATGTTTCTGTGAATAACTCCTGAACCGTAAGTCCTAGACGCTCGCTCTTGGCTGCATTCGATTCAGCTCGTGGCAGCCAGTCTAAAAAACACTATCTTGGACTTCTCTGCATGTTCCTAAGGCAAATGTTTCTAAAGCTAATTCTTGAACCGTAAGTCCTAGACGCTCGATCTTGGCGGCATTCGTCTCAGCGCCTGGCAATTAGTATAGGAGCACTGTGTTTGACTTCTCTGGATGTTTCCCAGGCGAGTTATTGACAAGTAAATCCTAGACGCTCGATCTTGGTTATTTTCGCTTTCGCGGCTGGCAGTAAAAGAACCATGTTTCTGTGAATAACTCCTGAACCGTAAGTCCTAGACGCTCGCTCTTGGCTGCATTCGATTCAGCTCGTGGCAGCCAGTCTAAAAAACACTATCTTGGACTTCTCTGCATGTTTCCCAGGCGAGAAATTGGCAGCATGTTCAGAACCATGTTTCTGTGAATAACTCCTGAACCGTAAGTCCTAGACGCTCGCTCTTGGCTGCATTCGATTCAGCTCGTGGCAGCCAGTCTAAAAAACACTATCTTGGACTTCTCTGCATGTTCCTAAGGCAAATGTTTCTAAAGCTAATTCTTGAACCGTAAGTCCTAGACGCTCGATCTTGGCGGCATTCGTCTCAGCGCCTGGCAATTAGTATAGGAGCACTGTGTTTGACTTCTCTGGATGTTTCCCAGGCGAGTTATTGACAAGTAAATCCTAGACGCTCGATCTTGGTTATTTTCGCTTTCGCGGCTGGCAGTAAAAGAACCATGTTTCTGTGAATAACTCCTGAACCGTAAGTCCTAGACGCTCGCTCTTGGCTGCATTCGATTCAGCTCGTGGCAGCCAGTCTAAAAAACACTATCTTGGACTTCTCTGCATGTTTCCCAGGCGAGAAATTGGCAGCATGTTCAGAACCATGTTTCTGTGAATAACTCCTGAACCGTAAGTCCTAGACGCTCGATCTTGGCGGCATTCGTCTCAGCGCCTGGCAATTAGTATAGGAGCACTGTGTTTGACTTCTCTGGATGTTTCCCAGGCGAGTTATTGACAAGTAAATCCTAGACGCTCGATCTTGGTTATTTTCGCTTTCGCGGCTGGCAGTAAAAGAACCATGTTTCTGTGAATAACTCCTGAACCGTAAGTCCTAGACGCTCGCTCTTGGCTGCATTCGATTCAGCTCGTGGCAGCCAGTCTAAAAAACACTATCTTGGACTTCTCTGCATGTTTCCCAGGCGAGAAATTGGCAGCATGTTCAGAACCATGTTTCTGTGAATAACTCCTGAACCGTAAGTCCTAGACGCTCGCTCTTGGCTGCATTCGATTCAGCTCGTGGCAGCCAGTCTAAAAAACACTATCTTGGACTTCTCTGCATGTTTCCCAGGCGAGAAATTGGCAGCATGTTCAGAACCATGTTTCTGTGAATAACTCCTGAACCGTAAGTCCTAGACGCTCGCTCTTGGCTGCATTCGATTCAGCTCGTGGCAGCCAGTCTAAAAAACACTATCTTGGACTTCTCTGCATGTTTCCCAGGCGAGCAATTGGCAGCATGTTCAGAACCATGTTTCTGTGAATAACTCCTGAACCGTAAGTCCTAGACGCTCGCTCTTGGCTGCATTCGATTCAGCTCGTGGCAGCCAGTCTAAAAAACACTATCTTGGACTTCTCTGCATGTTTCCCAGGCGAGAAATTGGCAGCATGTTCAGAACCATGTTTCTGTGAATAACTCCTGAACCGTAAGTCCTAGACGCTCGCTCTTGGCTGCATTCGATTCAGCTCGTGGCAGCCAGTCTAAAAAACACTATCTTGGACTTCTCTGCATGTTCCTAAGGCAAATGTTTCTAAAGCTAATTCTTGAACCGTAAGTCCTAGACGCTCGATCTTGGCGGCATTCGTCTCAGCGCCTGGCAATTAGTATAGGAGCACTGTGTTTGACTTCTCTGGATGTTTCCCAGGCGAGTTATTGACAAGTAAATCCTAGACGCTCGATCTTGGTTATTTTCGCTTTCGCGGCTGGCAGTAAAAGAACCATGTTTCTGTGAATAACTCCTGAACCGTAAGTCCTAGACGCTCGCTCTTGGCTGCATTCGATTCAGCTCGTGGCAGCCAGTCTAAAAAACACTATCTTGGACTTCTCTGCATGTTTCCCAGGCGAGAAATTGGCAGCATGTTCAGAACCATGTTTCTGTGAATAACTCCTGAACCGTAAGTCCTAGACGCTCGCTCTTGGCTGCATTCGATTCAGCTCGTGGCAGCCAGTCTAAAAAACACTATCTTGGACTTCTCTGCATGTTTCCCAGGCGAGAAATTGGCAGCATGTTCAGAACCATGTTTCTGTGAATAACTCCTGAACCGTAAGTCCTAGACGCTCGCTCTTGGCTGCATTCGATTCAGCTCGTGGCAGCCAGTCTAAAAAACACTATCTTGGACTTCTCTGCATGTTTCCCAGGCGAGAAATTGGCAGCATGTTCAGAACCATGTTTCTGTGAATAACTCCTGAACCGTAAGTCCTAGACGCTCGCTCTTGGCTGCATTCGATTCAGCTCGTGGCAGCCAGTCTAAAAAACACTATCTTGGACTTCTCTGCATGTTTCCCAGGCGAGCAATTGGCAGCATGTTCAGAACCATGTTTCTGTGAATAACTCCTGAACCGTAAGTCCTAGACGCTCGCTCTTGGCTGCATTCGATTCAGCTCGTGGCAGCCAGTCTAAAAAACACTATCTTGGACTTCTCTGCATGTTTCCCAGGCGAGAAATTGGCAGCATGTTCAGAACCATGTTTCTGTGAATAACTCCTGAACCGTAAGTCCTAGACGCTCGCTCTTGGCTGCATTCGATTCAGCTCGTGGCAGCCAGTCTAAAAAACACTATCTTGGACTTCTCTGCATGTTCCTAAGGCAAATGTTTCTAAAGCTAATTCTTGAACCGTAAGTCCTAGACGCTCGATCTTGGCGGCATTCGTCTCAGCGCCTGGCAATTAGTATAGGAGCACTGTGTTTGACTTCTCTGGATGTTTCCCAGGCGAGTTATTGACAAGTAAATCCTAGACGCTCGATCTTGGTTATTTTCGCTTTCGCGGCTGGCAGTAAAAGAACCATGTTTCTGTGAATAACTCCTGAACCGTAAGTCCTAGACGCTCGCTCTTGGCTGCATTCGATTCAGCTCGTGGCAGCCAGTCTAAAAAACACTATCTTGGACTTCTCTGCATGTTTCCCAGGCGAGAAATTGGCAGCATGTTCAGAACCATGTTTCTGTGAATAACTCCTGAACCGTAAGTCCTAGACGCTCGCTCTTGGCTGCATTCGATTCAGCTCGTGGCAGCCAGTCTAAAAAACACTATCTTGGACTTCTCTGCATGTTCCTAAGGCAAATGTTTCTAAAGCTAATTCTTGAACCGTAAGTCCTAGACGCTCGATCTTGGCGGCATTCGTCTCAGCGCCTGGCAATTAGTATAGGAGCACTGTGTTTGACTTCTCTGGATGTTTCCCAGGCGAGTTATTGACAAGTAAATCCTAGACGCTCGATCTTGGTTATTTTCGCTTTCGCGGCTGGCAGTAAAAGAACCATGTTTCTGTGAATAACTCCTGAACCGTAAGTCCTAGACGCTCGCTCTTGGCTGCATTCGATTCAGCTCGTGGCAGCCAGTCTAAAAAACACTATCTTGGACTTCTCTGCATGTTTCCCAGGCGAGCAATTGGCAGCATGTTCAGAACCATGTTTCTGTGAATAACTCCTGAACCGTAAGTCCTAGACGCTCGCTCTTGGCTGCATTCGATTCAGCTCGTGGCAGCCAGTCTAAAAAACACTATCTTGGACTTCTCTGCATGTTTCCCAGGCGAGCAATTGGCAGCATGTTCAGAACCATGTTTCTGTGAATAACTCCTGAACCGTAAGTCCTAGACGCTCGCTCTTGGCTGCATTCGATTCAGCTCGTGGCAGCCAGTCTAAAAAACACTATCTTGGACTTCTCTGCATGTTTCCCAGGCGAGAAATTGGCAGCATGTTCAGAACCATGTTTCTGTGAATAACTCCTGAACCGTAAGTCCTAGACGCTCGATCTTGGCGGCATTCGTCTCAGCGCCTGGCAATTAGTATAGGAGCACTGTGTTTGACTTCTCTGGATGTTTCCCAGGCGAGTTATTGACAAGTAAATCCTAGACGCTCGATCTTGGTTATTTTCGCTTTCGCGGCTGGCAGTAAAAGAACCATGTTTCTGTGAATAACTCCTGAACCGTAAGTCCTAGACGCTCGCTCTTGGCTGCATTCGATTCAGCTCGTGGCAGCCAGTCTAAAAAAACACTATCTTGGACTTCTCTGCATGTTTCCCAGGCGAGAAATTGGCAGCATGTTCAGAACCATGTTTCTGTGAATAACTCCTGAACCGTAAGTCCTAGACGCTCGCTCTTGGCTGCATTCGATTCAGCTCGTGGCAGCCAGTCTAAAAAACACTATCTTGGACTTCTCTGCATGTTTCCCAGGCGAGAAATTGGCAGCATGTTCAGAACCATGTTTCTGTGAATAACTCCTGAACCGTAAGTCCTAGACGCTCGCTCTTGGCTGCATTCGATTCAGCTCGTGGCAGCCAGTCTAAAAAACACTATCTTGGACTTCTCTGCATGTTTCCCAGGCGAGAAATTGGCAGCATGTTCAGAACCATGTTTCTGTGAATAACTCCTGAACCGTAAGTCCTAGACGCTCGCTCTTGGCTGCATTCGATTCAGCTCGTGGCAGCCAGTCTAAAAAACACTATCTTGGACTTCTCTGCATGTTCCTAAGGCAAATGTTTCTAAAGCTAATTCTTGAACCGTAAGTCCTAGACGCTCGATCTTGGCGGCATTCGTCTCAGCGCCTGGCAATTAGTATAGGAGCACTGTGTTTGACTTCTCTGGATGTTTCCCAGGCGAGTTATTGACAAGTAAATCCTAGACGCTCGATCTTGGTTATTTTCGCTTTCGCGGCTGGCAGTAAAAGAACCATGTTTCTGTGAATAACTCCTGAACCGTAAGTCCTAGACGCTCGCTCTTGGCTGCATTCGATTCAGCTCGTGGCAGCCAGTCTAAAAAACACTATCTTGGACTTCTCTGCATGTTTCCCAGGCGAGAAATTGGCAGCATGTTCAGAACCATGTTTCTGTGAATAACTCCTGAACCGTAAGTCCTAGACGCTCGCTCTTGGCTGCATTCGATTCAGCTCGTGGCAGCCAGTCTAAAAAACACTATCTTGAACTTCTCTGCATGTTTCCCAGGCGAGAAATTGGCAGCATGTTCAGAACCATGTTTCTGTGAATAACTCCTGAACCGTAAGTCCTAGACGCTCGCTCTTGGCTGCATTCGATTCAGCTCGTGGCAGCCAGTCTAAAAAACACTATCTTGGACTTCTCTGCATGTTCCTAAGGCAAATGTTTCTAAAGCTAATTCTTGAACCGTAAGTCCTAGACGCTCGATCTTGGCGGCATTCGTCTCAGCGCCTGGCAATTAGTATAGGAGCACTGTGTTTGACTTGTCTGGATGTTTCCCAGGCGAGTTATTGACAAGTAAATCCTAGACGCTCGATCTTGGTTATTTTCGCTTTCGCGGCTGGCAGTAAAAGAACCATGTTTCTGTGAATAACTCCTGAACCGTAAGTCCTAGACGCTCGCTCTTGGCTGCATTCGATTCAGCTCGTGGCAGCCAGTCTAAAAAACACTATCTTGGACTTCTCTGCATGTTTCCCAGGCGAGAAATTGGCAGCATGTTCAGAACCATGTTTCTGTGAATAACTCCTGAACCGTAAGTCCTAGACGCTCGCTCTTGGCTGCATTCGATTCAGCTCGTGGCAGCCAGTCTAAAAAACACTATCTTGGACTTCTCTGCATGTTTCCCAGGCGAGAAATTGGCAGCATGTTCAGAACCATGTTTCTGTGAATAACTCCTGAACCGTAAGTCCTAGACGCTCGCTCTTGGCTGCATTCGATTCAGCTCGTGGCAGCCAGTCTAAAAAACACTATCTTGGACTTCTCTGCATGTTTCCCAGGCGAGAAATTGGCAGCATGTTCAGAACCATGTTTCTGTGAATAACTCCTGAACCGTAAGTCCTAGACGCTCGCTCTTGGCTGCATTCGATTCAGCTCGTGGCAGCCAGTCTAAAAAACACTATCTTGGACTTCTCTGCATGTTTCCCAGGCGAGCAATTGGCAGCATGTTCAGAACCATGTTTCTGTGAATAACTCCTGAACCGTAAGTCCTAGACGCTCGCTCTTGGCTGCATTCGATTCAGCTCGTGGCAGCCAGTCTAAAAAACACTATCTTGGACTTCTCTGCATGTTTCCCAGGCGAGAAATTGGCAGCATGTTCAGAACCATGTTTCTGTGAATAACTCCTGAACCGTAAGTCCTAGACGCTCGCTCTTGGCTGCATTCGATTCAGCTCGTGGCAGCCAGTCTAAAAAACACTATCTTGGACTTCTCTGCATGTTTCCCAGGCGAGAAATTGGCAGCATGTTCAGAACCATGTTTCTGTGAATAACTCCTGAACCGTAAGTCCTAGACGCTCGCTCTTGGCTGCATTCGATTCAGCTCGTGGCAGCCAGTCTAAAAAACACTATCTTGGACTTCTCTGCATGTTCCTAAGGCAAATGTTTCTAAAGCTAATTCTTGAACCGTAAGTCCTAGACGCTCGATCTTGGCGGCATTCGTCTCAGCGCCTGGCAATTAGTATAGGAGCACTGTGTTTGACTTCTCTGGATGTTTCCCAGGCGAGTTATTGACAAGTAAATCCTAGACGCTCGATCTTGGTTATTTTCGCTTTCGCGGCTGGCAGTAAAAGAACCATGTTTCTGTGAATAACTCCTGAACCGTAAGTCCTAGACGCTCGCTCTTGGCTGCATTCGATTCAGCTCGTGGCAGCCAGTCTAAAAAACACTATCTTGGACTTCTCTGCATGTTTCCCAGGCGAGAAATTGGCAGCATGTTCAGAACCATGTTTCTGTGAATAACTCCTGAACCGTAAGTCCTAGACGCTCGCTCTTGGCTGCATTCGATTCAGCTCGTGGCAGCCAGTCTAAAAAACACTATCTTGGACTTCTCTGCATGTTCCTAAGGCAAATGTTTCTAAAGCTAATTCTTGAACCGTAAGTCCTAGACGCTCGATCTTGGCGGCATTCGTCTCAGCGCCTGGCAATTAGTATAGGAGCACTGTGTTTGACTTCTCTGGATGTTTCCCAGGCGAGTTATTGACAAGTAAATCCTAGACGCTCGATCTTGGTTATTTTCGCTTTCGCGGCTGGCAGTAAAAGAACCATGTTTCTGTGAATAACTCCTGAACCGTAAGTCCTAGACGCTCGCTCTTGGCTGCATTCGATTCAGCTCGTGGCAGCCAGTCTAAAAAACACTATCTTGGACTTCTCTGCATGTTTCCCAGGCGAGAAATTGGCAGCATGTTCAGAACCATGTTTCTGTGAATAACTCCTGAACCGTAAGTCCTAGACGCTCGCTCTTGGCTGCATTCGATTCAGCTCGTGGCAGCCAGTCTAAAAAACACTATCTTGGACTTCTCTGCATGTTTCCCAGGCGAGAAATTGGCAGCATGTTCAGAACCATGTTTCTGTGAATAACTCCTGAACCGTAAGTCCTAGACGCTCGCTCTTGGCTGCATTCGATTCAGCTCGTGGCAGCCAGTCTAAAAAACACTATCTTGGACTTCTCTGCATGTTTCCCAGGCGAGAAATTGGCAGCATGTTCAGAACCATGTTTCTGTGAATAACTCCTGAACCGTAAGTCCTAGACGCTCGCTCTTGGCTGCATTCGATTCAGCTCGTGGCAGCCAGTCTAAAAAACACTATCTTGGACTTCTCTGCATGTTTCCCAGGCGAGCAATTGGCAGCATGTTCAGAACCATGTTTCTGTGAATAACTCCTGAACCGTAAGTCCTAGACGCTCGCTCTTGGCTGCATTCGATTCAGCTCGTGGCAGCCAGTCTAAAAAACACTATCTTGGACTTCTCTGCATGTTTCCCAGGCGAGAAATTGGCAGCATGTTCAGAACCATGTTTCTGTGAATAACTCCTGAACCGTAAGTCCTAGACGCTCGCTCTTGGCTGCATTCGATTCAGCTCGTGGCAGCCAGTCTAAAAAACACTATCTTGGACTTCTCTGCATGTTCCTAAGGCAAATGTTTCTAAAGCTAATTCTTGAACCGTAAGTCCTAGACGCTCGATCTTGGCGGCATTCGTCTCAGCGCCTGGCAATTAGTATAGGAGCACTGTGTTTGACTTCTCTGGATGTTTCCCAGGCGAGTTATTGACAAGTAAATCCTAGACGCTCGATCTTGGTTATTTTCGCTTTCGCGGCTGGCAGTAAAAGAACCATGTTTCTGTGAATAACTCCTGAACCGTAAGTCCTAGACGCTCGCTCTTGGCTGCATTCGATTCAGCTCGTGGCAGCCAGTCTAAAAAACACTATCTTGGACTTCTCTGCATGTTTCCCAGGCGAGAAATTGGCAGCATGTTCAGAACCATGTTTCTGTGAATAACTCCTGAACCGTAAGTCCTAGACGCTCGCTCTTGGCTGCATTCGATTCAGCTCGTGGCAGCCAGTCTAAAAAACACTATCTTGGACTTCTCTGCATGTTTCCCAGGCGAGAAATTGGCAGCATGTTCAGAACCATGTTTCTGTGAATAACTCCTGAACCGTAAGTCCTAGACGCTCGCTCTTGGCTGCATTCGATTCAGCTCGTGGCAGCCAGTCTAAAAAACACTATCTTGGACTTCTCTGCATGTTTCCCAGGCGAGAAATTGGCAGCATGTTCAGAACCATGTTTCTGTGAATAACTCCTGAACCGTAAGTCCTAGACGCTCGCTCTTGGCTGCATTCGATTCAGCTCGTGGCAGCCAGTCTAAAAAACACTATCTTGGACTTCTCTGCATGTTTCCCAGGCGAGCAATTGGCAGCATGTTCAGAACCATGTTTCTGTGAATAACTCCTGAACCGTAAGTCCTAGACGCTCGCTCTTGGCTGCATTCGATTCAGCTCGTGGCAGCCAGTCTAAAAAACACTATCTTGGACTTCTCTGCATGTTTCCCAGGCGAGAAATTGGCAGCATGTTCAGAACCATGTTTCTGTGAATAACTCCTGAACCGTAAGTCCTAGACGCTCGCTCTTGGCTGCATTCGATTCAGCTCGTGGCAGCCAGTCTAAAAAACACTATCTTGGACTTCTCTGCATGTTTCCCAGGCGAGAAATTGGCAGCATGTTCAGAACCATGTTTCTGTGAATAACTCCTGAACCGTAAGTCCTAGACGCTCGCTCTTGGCTGCATTCGATTCAGCTCGTGGCAGCCAGTCTAAAAAACACTATCTTGGACTTTTCTGCATGTTCCTAAGGCAAATGTTTCTAAAGCTAATTCTTGAACCGTAAGTCCTAGACGCTCGATCTTGGCGGCATTCGTCTCAGCGCCTGGCAATTAGTATAGGAGCACTGTGTTTGACTTCTCTGGATGTTTCCCAGGCGAGTTATTGACAAGTAAATCCTAGACGCTCGATCTTGGTTATTTTCGCTTTCGCGGCTGGCAGTAAAAGAACCATGTTTCTGTGAATAACTCCTGAACCGTAAGTCCTAGACGCTCGCTCTTGGCTGCATTCGATTCAGCTCGTGGCAGCCAGTCTAAAAAACACTATCTTGGACTTCTCTGCATGTTTCCCAGGCGAGAAATTGGCAGCATGTTCAGAACCATGTTTCTGTGAATAACTCCTGAACCGTAAGTCCTAGACGCTCGCTCTTGGCTGCATTCGATTCAGCTCGTGGCAGCCAGTCTAAAAAACACTATCTTGGACTTCTCTGCATGTTCCTAAGGCAAATGTTTCTAAAGCTAATTCTTGAACCGTAAGTCCTAGACGCTCGATCTTGGCGGCATTCGTCTCAGCGCCTGGCAATTAGTATAGGAGCACTGTGTTTGACTTCTCTGGATGTTTCCCAGGCGAGTTATTGACAAGTAAATCCTAGACGCTCGATCTTGGTTATTTTCGCTTTCGCGGCTGGCAGTAAAAGAACCATGTTTCTGTGAATAACTCCTGAACCGTAAGTCCTAGACGCTCGCTCTTGGCTGCATTCGATTCAGCTCGTGGCAGCCAGTCTAAAAAACACTATCTTGGACTTCTCTGCATGTTTCCCAGGCGAGCAATTGGCAGCATGTTCAGAACCATGTTTCTGTGAATAACTCCTGAACCGTAAGTCCTAGACGCTCGCTCTTGGCTGCATTCGATTCAGCTCGTGGCAGCCAGTCTAAAAAACACTATCTTGGACTTCTCTGCATGTTTCCCAGGCGAGAAATTGGCAGCATGTTCAGAACCATGTTTCTGTGAATAACTCCTGAACCGTAAGTCCTAGACGCTCGCTCTTGGCTGCATTCGATTCAGCTCGTGGCAGCCAGTCTAAAAAACACTATCTTGGACTTCTCTGCATGTTCCTAAGGCAAATGTTTCTAAAGCTAATTCTTGAACCGTAAGTCCTAGACGCTCGATCTTGGCGGCATTCGTCTCAGCGCCTGGCAATTAGTATAGGAGCACTGTGTTTGACTTCTCTGGATGTTTCCCAGGCGAGTTATTGACAAGTAAATCCTAGACGCTCGATCTTGGTTATTTTCGCTTTCGCGGCTGGCAGTAAAAGAACCATGTTTCTGTGAATAACTCCTGAACCGTAAGTCCTAGACGCTCGCTCTTGGCTGCATTCGATTCAGCTCGTGGCAGCCAGTCTAAAAAACACTATCTTGGACTTCTCTGCATGTTTCCCAGGCGAGAAATTGGCAGCATGTTCAGAACCATGTTTCTGTGAATAACTCCTGAACCGTAAGTCCTAGACGCTCGCTCTTGGCTGCATTCGATTCAGCTCGTGGCAGCCAGTCTAAAAAACACTATCTTGAACTTCTCTGCATGTTTCCCAGGCGAGAAATTGGCAGCATGTTCAGAACCATGTTTCTGTGAATAACTCCTGAACCGTAAGTCCTAGACGCTCGCTCTTGGCTGCATTCGATTCAGCTCGTGGCAGCCAGTCTAAAAAACACTATCTTGGACTTCTCTGCATGTTTCCCAGGCGAGCAATTGGCAGCATGTTCAGAACCATGTTTCTGTGAATAACTCCTGAACCGTAAGTCCTAGACGCTCGCTCTTGGCTGCATTCGATTCAGCTCGTGGCAGCCAGTCTAAAAAACACTATCTTGGACTTCTCTGCATGTTTCCCAGGCGAGAAATTGGCAGCATGTTCAGAACCATGTTTCTGTGAATAACTCCTGAACCGTAAGTCCTAGACGCTCGCTCTTGGCTGCATTCGATTCAGCTCGTGGCAGCCAGTCTAAAAAACACTATCTTGGACTTCTCTGCATGTTTCCCAGGCGAGAAATTGGCAGCATGTTCAGAACCATGTTTCTGTGAATAACTCCTGAACCGTAAGTCCTAGACGCTCGCTCTTGGCTGCATTCGATTCAGCTCGTGGCAGCCAGTCTAAAAAACACTATCTTGGACTTCTCTGCATGTTCCTAAGGCAAATGTTTCTAAAGCTAATTCTTGAACCGTAAGTCCTAGACGCTCGATCTTGGCGGCATTCGTCTCAGCGCCTGGCAATTAGTATAGGAGCACTGTGTTTGACTTCTCTGGATGTTTCCCAGGCGAGTTATTGACAAGTAAATCCTAGACGCTCGATCTTGGTTATTTTCGCTTTCGCGGCTGGCAGTAAAAGAACCATGTTTCTGTGAATAACTCCTGAACCGTAAGTCCTAGACGCTCGCTCTTGGCTGCATTCGATTCAGCTCGTGGCAGCCAGTCTAAAAAACACTATCTTGGACTTCTCTGCATGTTTCCCAGGCGAGAAATTGGCAGCATGTTCAGAACCATGTTTCTGTGAATAACTCCTGAACCGTAAGTCCTAGACGCTCGCTCTTGGCTGCATTCGATTCAGCTCGTGGCAGCCAGTCTAAAAAACACTATCTTGGACTTCTCTGCATGTTCCTAAGGCAAATGTTTCTAAAGCTAATTCTTGAACCGTAAGTCCTAGACGCTCGATCTTGGCGGCATTCGTCTCAGCGCCTGGCAATTAGTATAGGAGCACTGTGTTTGACTTCTCTGGATGTTTCCCAGGCGAGTTATTGACAAGTAAATCCTAGACGCTCGATCTTGGTTATTTTCGCTTTCGCGGCTGGCAGTAAAAGAACCATGTTTCTGTGAATAACTCCTGAACCGTAAGTCCTAGACGCTCGCTCTTGGCTGCATTCGATTCAGCTCGTGGCAGCCAGTCTAAAAAACACTATCTTGGACTTCTCTGCATGTTTCCCAGGCGAGAAATTGGCAGCATGTTCAGAACCATGTTTCTGTGAATAACTCCTGAACCGTAAGTCCTAGACGCTCGCTCTTGGCTGCATTCGATTCAGCTCGTGGCAGCCAGTCTAAAAAACACTATCTTGAACTTCTCTGCATGTTTCCCAGGCGAGAAATTGGCAGCATGTTCAGAACCATGTTTCTGTGAATAACTCCTGAACCGTAAGTCCTAGACGCTCGCTCTTGGCTGCATTCGATTCAGCTCGTGGCAGCCAGTCTAAAAAACACTATCTTGGACTTCTCTGCATGTTTCCCAGGCGAGCAATTGGCAGCATGTTCAGAACCATGTTTCTGTGAATAACTCCTGAACCGTAAGTCCTAGACGCTCGCTCTTGGCTGCATTCGATTCAGCTCGTGGCAGCCAGTCTAAAAAACACTATCTTGGACTTCTCTGCATGTTTCCCAGGCGAGAAATTGGCAGCATGTTCAGAACCATGTTTCTGTGAATAACTCCTGAACCGTAAGTCCTAGACGCTCGCTCTTGGCTGCATTCGATTCAGCTCGTGGCAGCCAGTCTAAAAAACACTATCTTGGACTTCTCTGCATGTTTCCCAGGCGAGAAATTGGCAGCATGTTCAGAACCATGTTTCTGTGAATAACTCCTGAACCGTAAGTCCTAGACGCTCGCTCTTGGCTGCATTCGATTCAGCTCGTGGCAGCCAGTCTAAAAAACACTATCTTGGACTTCTCTGCATGTTCCTAAGGCAAATGTTTCTAAAGCTAATTCTTGAACCGTAAGTCCTAGACGCTCGATCTTGGCGGCATTCGTCTCAGCGCCTGGCAATTAGTATAGGAGCACTGTGTTTGACTTCTCTGGATGTTTCCCAGGCGAGTTATTGACAAGTAAATCCTAGACGCTCGATCTTGGTTATTTTCGCTTTCGCGGCTGGCAGTAAAAGAACCATGTTTCTGTGAATAACTCCTGAACCGTAAGTCCTAGACGCTCGCTCTTGGCTGCATTCGATTCAGCTCGTGGCAGCCAGTCTAAAAAACACTATCTTGGACTTCTCTGCATGTTTCCCAGGCGAGAAATTGGCAGCATGTTCAGAACCATGTTTCTGTGAATAACTCCTGAACCGTAAGTCCTAGACGCTCGCTCTTGGCTGCATTCGATTCAGCTCGTGGCAGCCAGTCTAAAAAACACTATCTTGGACTTCTCTGCATGTTCCTAAGGCAAATGTTTCTAAAGCTAATTCTTGAACCGTAAGTCCTAGACGCTCGATCTTGGCGGCATTCGTCTCAGCGCCTGGCAATTAGTATAGGAGCACTGTGTTTGACTTCTCTGGATGTTTCCCAGGCGAGTTATTGACAAGTAAATCCTAGACGCTCGATCTTGGTTATTTTCGCTTTCGCGGCTGGCAGTAAAAGAACCATGTTTCTGTGAATAACTCCTGAACCGTAAGTCCTAGACGCTCGCTCTTGGCTGCATTCGATTCAGCTCGTGGCAGCCAGTCTAAAAAACACTATCTTGGACTTCTCTGCATGTTTCCCAGGCGAGAAATTGGCAGCATGTTCAGAACCATGTTTCTGTGAATAACTCCTGAACCGTAAGTCCTAGACGCTCGCTCTTGGCTGCATTCGATTCAGCTCGTGGCAGCCAGTCTAAAAAACACTATCTTGGACTTCTCTGCATGTTTCCCAGGCGAGAAATTGGCAGCATGTTCAGAACCATGTTTCTGTGAATAACTCCTGAACCGTAAGTCCTAGACGCTCGCTCTTGGCTGCATTCGATTCAGCTCGTGGCAGCCAGTCTAAAAAACACTATCTTGGACTTCTCTGCATGTTTCCCAGGCGAGAAATTGGCAGCATGTTCAGAACCATGTTTCTGTGAATAACTCCTGAACCGTAAGTCCTAGACGCTCGCTCTTGGCTGCATTCGATTCAGCTCGTGGCAGCCAGTCTAAAAAACACTATCTTGGACTTCTCTGCATGTTTCCCAGGCGAGCAATTGGCAGCATGTTCAGAACCATGTTTCTGTGAATAACTCCTGAACCGTAAGTCCTAGACGCTCGCTCTTGGCTGCATTCGATTCAGCTCGTGGCAGCCAGTCTAAAAAACACTATCTTGGACTTCTCTGCATGTTTCCCAGGCGAGAAATTGGCAGCATGTTCAGAACCATGTTTCTGTGAATAACTCCTGAACCGTAAGTCCTAGACGCTCGCTCTTGGCTGCATTCGATTCAGCTCGTGGCAGCCAGTCTAAAAAACACTATCTTGGACTTCTCTGCATGTTCCTAAGGCAAATGTTTCTAAAGCTAATTCTTGAACCGTAAGTCCTAGACGCTCGATCTTGGCGGCATTCGTCTCAGCGCCTGGCAATTAGTATAGGAGCACTGTGTTTGACTTCTCTGGATGTTTCCCAGGCGAGTTATTGACAAGTAAATCCTAGACGCTCGATCTTGGTTATTTTCGCTTTCGCGGCTGGCAGTAAAAGAACCATGTTTCTGTGAATAACTCCTGAACCGTAAGTCCTAGACGCTCGCTCTTGGCTGCATTCGATTCAGCTCGTGGCAGCCAGTCTAAAAAACACTATCTTGGACTTCTCTGCATGTTTCCCAGGCGAGAAATTGGCAGCATGTTCAGAACCATGTTTCTGTGAATAACTCCTGAACCGTAAGTCCTAGACGCTCGCTCTTGGCTGCATTCGATTCAGCTCGTGGCAGCCAGTCTAAAAAACACTATCTTGGACTTCTCTGCATGTTCCTAAGGCAAATGTTTCTAAAGCTAATTCTTGAACCGTAAGTCCTAGACGCTCGATCTTGGCGGCATTCGTCTCAGCGCCTGGCAATTAGTATAGGAGCACTGTGTTTGACTTCTCTGGATGTTTCCCAGGCGAGTTATTGACAAGTAAATCCTAGACGCTCGATCTTGGTTATTTTCGCTTTCGCGGCTGGCAGTAAAAGAACCATGTTTCTGTGAATAACTCCTGAACCGTAAGTCCTAGACGCTCGCTCTTGGCTGCATTCGATTCAGCTCGTGGCAGCCAGTCTAAAAAACACTATCTTGGACTTCTCTGCATGTTTCCCAGGCGAGCAATTGGCAGCATGTTCAGAACCATGTTTCTGTGAATAACTCCTGAACCGTAAGTCCTAGACGCTCGCTCTTGGCTGCATTCGATTCAGCTCGTGGCAGCCAGTCTAAAAAACACTATCTTGGACTTCTCTGCATGTTTCCCAGGCGAGCAATTGGCAGCATGTTCAGAACCATGTTTCTGTGAATAACTCCTGAACCGTAAGTCCTAGACGCTCGCTCTTGGCTGCATTCGATTCAGCTCGTGGCAGCCAGTCTAAAAAACACTATCTTGGACTTCTCTGCATGTTTCCCAGGCGAGAAATTGGCAGCATGTTCAGAACCATGTTTCTGTGAATAACTCCTGAACCGTAAGTCCTAGACGCTCGATCTTGGCGGCATTCGTCTCAGCGCCTGGCAATTAGTATAGGAGCACTGTGTTTGACTTCTCTGGATGTTTCCCAGGCGAGTTATTGACAAGTAAATCCTAGACGCTCGATCTTGGTTATTTTCGCTTTCGCGGCTGGCAGTAAAAGAACCATGTTTCTGTGAATAACTCCTGAACCGTAAGTCCTAGACGCTCGCTCTTGGCTGCATTCGATTCAGCTCGTGGCAGCCAGTCTAAAAAAACACTATCTTGGACTTCTCTGCATGTTTCCCAGGCGAGAAATTGGCAGCATGTTCAGAACCATGTTTCTGTGAATAACTCCTGAACCGTAAGTCCTAGACGCTCGCTCTTGGCTGCATTCGATTCAGCTCGTGGCAGCCAGTCTAAAAAACACTATCTTGGACTTCTCTGCATGTTTCCCAGGCGAGAAATTGGCAGCATGTTCAGAACCATGTTTCTGTGAATAACTCCTGAACCGTAAGTCCTAGACGCTCGCTCTTGGCTGCATTCGATTCAGCTCGTGGCAGCCAGTCTAAAAAACACTATCTTGGACTTCTCTGCATGTTTCCCAGGCGAGCAATTGGCAGCATGTTCAGAACCATGTTTCTGTGAATAACTCCTGAACCGTAAGTCCTAGACGCTCGCTCTTGGCTGCATTCGATTCAGCTCGTGGCAGCCAGTCTAAAAAACACTATCTTGGACTTCTCTGCATGTTTCCCAGGCGAGCAATTGGCAGCATGTTCAGAACCATGTTTCTGTGAATAACTCCTGAACCGTAAGTCCTAGACGCTCGCTCTTGGCTGCATTCGATTCAGCTCGTGGCAGCCAGTCTAAAAAACACTATGTTGGACTTCTCTGCATGTTCCTAAGGCAAATGTTTCTAAAGCTAATTCTTGAACCGTAAGTCCTAGACGCTCGATCTTGGCGGCATTCGTCTCAGCGCCTGGCAATTAGTATAGGAGCACTGTGTTTGACTTCTCTGGATGTTTCCCAGGCGAGTTATTGACAAGTAAATCCTAGACGCTCGATCTTGGTTATTTTCGCTTTCGCGGCTGGCAGTAAAAGAACCATGTTTCTGTGAATAACTCCTGAACCGTAAGTCCTAGACGCTCGCTCTTGGCTGCATTCGATTCAGCTCGTGGCAGCCAGTCTAAAAAACACTATCTTGGACTTCTCTGCATGTTTCCCAGGCGAGCAATTGGCAGCATGTTCAGAACCATGTTTCTGTGAATAACTCCTGAACCGTAAGTCCTAGACGCTCGCTCTTGGCTGCATTCGATTCAGCTCGTGGCAGCCAGTCTAAAAAACACTATCTTGGACTTCTCTGCATGTTTCCCAGGCGAGCAATTGGCAGCATGTTCAGAACCATGTTTCTGTGAATAACTCCTGAACCGTAAGTCCTAGACGCTCGCTCTTGGCTGCATTCGATTCAGCTCGTGGCAGCCAGTCTAAAAAACACTATCTTGGACTTCTCTGCATGTTTCCCAGGCGAGAAATTGGCAGCATGTTCAGAACCATGTTTCTGTGAATAACTCCTGAACCGTAAGTCCTAGACGCTCGATCTTGGCGGCATTCGTCTCAGCGCCTGGCAATTAGTATAGGAGCACTGTGTTTGACTTCTCTGGATGTTTCCCAGGCGAGTTATTGACAAGTAAATCCTAGACGCTCGATCTTGGTTATTTTCGCTTTCGCGGCTGGCAGTAAAAGAACCATGTTTCTGTGAATAACTCCTGAACCGTAAGTCCTAGACGCTCGCTCTTGGCTGCATTCGATTCAGCTCGTGGCAGCCAGTCTAAAAAAACACTATCTTGGACTTCTCTGCATGTTTCCCAGGCGAGAAATTGGCAGCATGTTCAGAACCATGTTTCTGTGAATAACTCCTGAACCGTAAGTCCTAGACGCTCGCTCTTGGCTGCATTCGATTCAGCTCGTGGCAGCCAGTCTAAAAAACACTATCTTGGACTTCTCTGCATGTTTCCCAGGCGAGAAATTGGCAGCATGTTCAGAACCATGTTTCTGTGAATAACTCCTGAACCGTAAGTCCTAGACGCTCGCTCTTGGCTGCATTCGATTCAGCTCGTGGCAGCCAGTCTAAAAAACACTATCTTGGACTTCTCTGCATGTTTCCCAGGCGAGCAATTGGCAGCATGTTCAGAACCATGTTTCTGTGAATAACTCCTGAACCGTAAGTCCTAGACGCTCGCTCTTGGCTGCATTCGATTCAGCTCGTGGCAGCCAGTCTAAAAAACACTATCTTGGACTTCTCTGCATGTTTCCCAGGCGAGCAATTGGCAGCATGTTCAGAACCATGTTTCTGTGAATAACTCCTGAACCGTAAGTCCTAGACGCTCGCTCTTGGCTGCATTCGATTCAGCTCGTGGCAGCCAGTCTAAAAAACACTATGTTGGACTTCTCTGCATGTTCCTAAGGCAAATGTTTCTAAAGCTAATTCTTGAACCGTAAGTCCTAGACGCTCGATCTTGGCGGCATTCGTCTCAGCGCCTGGCAATTAGTATAGGAGCACTGTGTTTGACTTCTCTGGATGTTTCCCAGGCGAGTTATTGACAAGTAAATCCTAGACGCTCGATCTTGGTTATTTTCGCTTTTGCGGCTGGCAGTAAAAGAACCATGTTTCTGTGAATAACTCCTGAACCGTAAGTCCTAGACGCTCGCTCTTGGCTGCATTCGATTCAGCTCGTGGCAGCCAGTCTAAAAAACACTATCTTGGACTTCTCTGCATGTTCCTAAGGCAAATGTTTCTAAAGCTAATTCTTGAACCGTAAGTCCTAGACGCTCGATCTTGGCGGCATTCGTCTCAGCGCCTGGCAATTAGTATAGGAGCACTGTGTTTGACTTCTCTGGATGTTTCCCAGGCGAGTTATTGACAAGTAAATCCTAGACGCTCGATCTTGGTTATTTTCGCTTTCGCGGCTGGCAGTAAAAGAACCATGTTTCTGTGAATAACTCCTGAACCGTAAGTCCTAGACGCTCGCTCTTGGCTGCATTCGATTCAGCTCGTGGCAGCCAGTCTAAAAAACACTATCTTGGACTTCTCTGCATGTTTCCCAGGCGAGCAATTGGCAGCATGTTCAGAACCATGTTTCTGTGAATAACTCCTGAACCGTAAGTCCTAGACGCTCGCTCTTGGCTGCATTCGATTCAGCTCGTGGCAGCCAGTCTAAAAAACACTATCTTGGACTTCTCTGCATGTTTCCCAGGCGAGAAATTGGCAGCATGTTCAGAACCATGTTTCTGTGAATAACTCCTGAACCGTAAGTCCTAGACGCTCGCTCTTGGCTGCATTCGATTCAGCTCGTGGCAGCCAGTCTAAAAAACACTATCTTGGACTTCTCTGCATGTTCCTAAGGCAAATGTTTCTAAAGCTAATTCTTGAACCGTAAGTCCTAGACGCTCGATCTTGGCGGCATTCGTCTCAGCGCCTGGCAATTAGTATAGGAGCACTGTGTTTGACTTCTCTGGATGTTTCCCAGGCGAGTTATTGACAAGTAAATCCTAGACGCTCGATCTTGGTTATTTTCGCTTTCGCGGCTGGCAGTAAAAGAACCATGTTTCTGTGAATAACTCCTGAACCGTAAGTCCTAGACGCTCGCTCTTGGCTGCATTCGATTCAGCTCGTGGCAGCCAGTCTAAAAAACACTATCTTGGACTTCTCTGCATGTTTCCCAGGCGAGAAATTGGCAGCATGTTCAGAACCATGTTTCTGTGAATAACTCCTGAACCGTAAGTCCTAGACGCTCGCTCTTGGCTGCATTCGATTCAGCTCGTGGCAGCCAGTCTAAAAAACACTATCTTGAACTTCTCTGCATGTTTCCCAGGCGAGAAATTGGCAGCATGTTCAGAACCATGTTTCTGTGAATAACTCCTGAACCGTAAGTCCTAGACGCTCGCTCTTGGCTGCATTCGATTCAGCTCGTGGCAGCCAGTCTAAAAAACACTATCTTGGACTTCTCTGCATGTTTCCCAGGCGAGCAATTGGCAGCATGTTCAGAACCATGTTTCTGTGAATAACTCCTGAACCGTAAGTCCTAGACGCTCGCTCTTGGCTGCATTCGATTCAGCTCGTGGCAGCCAGTCTAAAAAACACTATCTTGGACTTCTCTGCATGTTTCCCAGGCGAGAAATTGGCAGCATGTTCAGAACCATGTTTCTGTGAATAACTCCTGAACCGTAAGTCCTAGACGCTCGCTCTTGGCTGCATTCGATTCAGCTCGTGGCAGCCAGTCTAAAAAACACTATCTTGGACTTCTCTGCATGTTTCCCAGGCGAGAAATTGGCAGCATGTTCAGAACCATGTTTCTGTGAATAACTCCTGAACCGTAAGTCCTAGACGCTCGCTCTTGGCTGCATTCGATTCAGCTCGTGGCAGCCAGTCTAAAAAACACTATCTTGGACTTCTCTGCATGTTCCTAAGGCAAATGTTTCTAAAGCTAATTCTTGAACCGTAAGTCCTAGACGCTCGATCTTGGCGGCATTCGTCTCAGCGCCTGGCAATTAGTATAGGAGCACTGTGTTTGACTTCTCTGGATGTTTCCCAGGCGAGTTATTGACAAGTAAATCCTAGACGCTCGATCTTGGTTATTTTCGCTTTCGCGGCTGGCAGTAAAAGAACCATGTTTCTGTGAATAACTCCTGAACCGTAAGTCCTAGACGCTCGCTCTTGGCTGCATTCGATTCAGCTCGTGGCAGCCAGTCTAAAAAACACTATCTTGGACTTCTCTGCATGTTTCCCAGGCGAGAAATTGGCAGCATGTTCAGAACCATGTTTCTGTGAATAACTCCTGAACCGTAAGTCCTAGACGCTCGCTCTTGGCTGCATTCGATTCAGCTCGTGGCAGCCAGTCTAAAAAACACTATCTTGGACTTCTCTGCATGTTCCTAAGGCAAATGTTTCTAAAGCTAATTCTTGAACCGTAAGTCCTAGACGCTCGATCTTGGCGGCATTCGTCTCAGCGCCTGGCAATTAGTATAGGAGCACTGTGTTTGACTTCTCTGGATGTTTCCCAGGCGAGTTATTGACAAGTAAATCCTAGACGCTCGATCTTGGTTATTTTCGCTTTCGCGGCTGGCAGTAAAAGAACCATGTTTCTGTGAATAACTCCTGAACCGTAAGTCCTAGACGCTCGCTCTTGGCTGCATTCGATTCAGCTCGTGGCAGCCAGTCTAAAAAACACTATCTTGGACTTCTCTGCATGTTTCCCAGGCGAGAAATTGGCAGCATGTTCAGAACCATGTTTCTGTGAATAACTCCTGAACCGTAAGTCCTAGACGCTCGCTCTTGGCTGCATTCGATTCAGCTCGTGGCAGCCAGTCTAAAAAACACTATCTTGGACTTCTCTGCATGTTTCCCAGGCGAGCAATTGGCAGCATGTTCAGAACCATGTTTCTGTGAATAACTCCTGAACCGTAAGTCCTAGACGCTC
The DNA here is from genome assembly GCF_050947455.1 of Rhinoderma darwinii. Classification (NCBI taxonomy): domain Eukaryota; kingdom Metazoa; phylum Chordata; class Amphibia; order Anura; family Rhinodermatidae; genus Rhinoderma; species Rhinoderma darwinii. The sequence goes on from NW_027464152.1 coordinate 112,782, forward strand.
GCTCTTGGCTGCATTCGATTCAGCTCGTGGCAGCCAGTCTAAAAAACACTATCTTGGACTTCTCTGCATGTTTCCCAGGCGAGAAATTGGCAGCATGTTCAGAACCATGTTTCTGTGAATAACTCCTGAACCGTAAGTCCTAGACGCTCGCTCTTGGCTGCATTCGATTCAGCTCGTGGCAGCCAGTCTAAAAAACACTATCTTGGACTTCTCTGCATGTTTCCCAGGCGAGCAATTGGCAGCATGTTCAGAACCATGTTTCTGTGAATAACTCCTGAACCGTAAGTCCTAGACGCTCGCTCTTGGCTGCATTCGATTCAGCTCGTGGCAGCCAGTCTAAAAAACACTATCTTGGACTTCTCTGCATGTTTCCCAGGCGAGAAATTGGCAGCATGTTCAGAACCATGTTTCTGTGAATAACTCCTGAACCGTAAGTCCTAGACGCTCGCTCTTGGCTGCATTCGATTCAGCTCGTGGCAGCCAGTCTAAAAAACACTATCTTGGACTTCTCTGCATGTTTCCCAGGCGAGCAATTGGCAGCATGTTCAGAACCATGTTTCTGTGAATAACTCCTGAACCGTAAGTCCTAGACGCTCGCTCTTGGCTGCATTCGATTCAGCTCGTGGCAGCCAGTCTAAAAAACACTATCTTGGACTTCTCTGCATGTTTCCCAGGCGAGAAATTGGCAGCATGTTCAGAACCATGTTTCTGTGAATAACTCCTGAACCGTAAGTCCTAGACGCTCGATCTTGGCGGCATTCGTCTCAGCGCCTGGCAATTAGTATAGGAGCACTGTGTTTGACTTCTCTGGATGTTTCCCAGGCGAGTTATTGACAAGTAAATCCTAGACGCTCGATCTTGGTTATTTTCGCTTTCGCGGCTGGCAGTAAAAGAACCATGTTTCTGTGAATAACTCCTGAACCGTAAGTCCTAGACGCTCGCTCTTGGCTGCATTCGATTCAGCTCGTGGCAGCCAGTCTAAAAAACACTATCTTGGACTTCTCTGCATGTTTCCCAGGCGAGAAATTGGCAGCATGTTCAGAACCATGTTTCTGTGAATAACTCCTGAACCGTAAGTCCTAGACGCTCGATCTTGGCGGCATTCGTCTCAGCGCCTGGCAATTAGTATAGGAGCACTGTGTTTGACTTCTCTGGATGTTTCCCAGGCGAGTTATTGACAAGTAAATCCTAGACGCTCGATCTTGGTTATTTTCGCTTTCGCGGCTGGCAGTAAAAGAACCATGTTTCTGTGAATAACTCCTGAACCGTAAGTCCTAGACGCTCGCTCTTGGCTGCATTCGATTCAGCTCGTGGCAGCCAGTCTAAAAAACACTATCTTGGACTTCTCTGCATGTTTCCCAGGCGAGCAATTGGCAGCATGTTCAGAACCATGTTTCTGTGAATAACTCCTGAACCGTAAGTCCTAGACGCTCGCTCTTGGCTGCATTCGATTCAGCTCGTGGCAGCCAGTCTAAAAAACACTATCTTGGACTTCTCTGCATGTTTCCCAGGCGAGAAATTGGCAGCATGTTCAGAACCATGTTTCTGTGAATAACTCCTGAACCGTAAGTCCTAGACGCTCGCTCTTGGCTGCATTCGATTCAGCTCGTGGCAGCCAGTCTAAAAAACACTATCTTGGACTTCTCTGCATGTTTCCCAGGCGAGAAATTGGCAGCATGTTCAGAACCATGTTTCTGTGAATAACTCCTGAACCGTAAGTCCTAGACGCTCGATCTTGGCGGCATTCGTCTCAGCGCCTGGCAATTAGTATAGGAGCACTGTGTTTGACTTCTCTGGATGTTTCCCAGGCGAGTTATTGACAAGTAAATCCTAGACGCTCGATCTTGGTTATTTTCGCTTTCGCGGCTGGCAGTAAAAGAACCATGTTTCTGTGAATAACTCCTGAACCGTAAGTCCTAGACGCTCGCTCTTGGCTGCATTCGATTCAGCTCGTGGCAGCCAGTCTAAAAAACACTATCTTGGACTTCTCTGCATGTTTCCCAGGCGAGAAATTGGCAGCATGTTCAGAACCATGTTTCTGTGAATAACTCCTGAACCGTAAGTCCTAGACGCTCGCTCTTGGCTGCATTCGATTCAGCTCGTGGCAGCCAGTCTAAAAAACACTATCTTGGACTTCTCTGCATGTTCCTAAGGCAAATGTTTCTAAAGCTAATTCTTGAACCGTAAGTCCTAGACGCTCGATCTTGGCGGCATTCGTCTCAGCGCCTGGCAATTAGTATAGGAGCACTGTGTTTGACTTCTCTGGATGTTTCCCAGGCGAGTTATTGACAAGTAAATCCTAGACGCTCGATCTTGGTTATTTTCGCTTTCGCGGCTGGCAGTAAAAGAACCATGTTTCTGTGAATAACTCCTGAACCGTAAGTCCTAGACGCTCGCTCTTGGCTGCATTCGATTCAGCTCGTGGCAGCCAGTCTAAAAAACACTATCTTGGACTTCTCTGCATGTTTCCCAGGCGAGAAATTGGCAGCATGTTCAGAACCATGTTTCTGTGAATAACTCCTGAACCGTAAGTCCTAGACGCTCGCTCTTGGCTGCATTCGATTCAGCTCGTGGCAGCCAGTCTAAAAAACACTATCTTGGACTTCTCTGCATGTTTCCCAGGCGAGAAATTGGCAGCATGTTCAGAACCATGTTTCTGTGAATAACTCCTGAACCGTAAGTCCTAGACGCTCGCTCTTGGCTGCATTCGATTCAGCTCGTGGCAGCCAGTCTAAAAAACACTATCTTGGACTTCTCTGCATGTTTCCCAGGCGAGAAATTGGCAGCATGTTCAGAACCATGTTTCTGTGAATAACTCCTGAACCGTAAGTCCTAGACGCTCGCTCTTGGCTGCATTCGATTCAGCTCGTGGCAGCCAGTCTAAAAAACACTATCTTGGACTTCTCTGCATGTTTCCCAGGCGAGCAATTGGCAGCATGTTCAGAACCATGTTTCTGTGAATAACTCCTGAACCGTAAGTCCTAGACGCTCGCTCTTGGCTGCATTCGATTCAGCTCGTGGCAGCCAGTCTAAAAAACACTATCTTGGACTTCTCTGCATGTTTCCCAGGCGAGAAATTGGCAGCATGTTCAGAACCATGTTTCTGTGAATAACTCCTGAACCGTAAGTCCTAGACGCTCGCTCTTGGCTGCATTCGATTCAGCTCGTGGCAGCCAGTCTAAAAAACACTATCTTGGACTTCTCTGCATGTTCCTAAGGCAAATGTTTCTAAAGCTAATTCTTGAACCGTAAGTCCTAGACGCTCGATCTTGGCGGCATTCGTCTCAGCGCCTGGCAATTAGTATAGGAGCACTGTGTTTGACTTCTCTGGATGTTTCCCAGGCGAGTTATTGACAAGTAAATCCTAGACGCTCGATCTTGGTTATTTTCGCTTTCGCGGCTGGCAGTAAAAGAACCATGTTTCTGTGAATAACTCCTGAACCGTAAGTCCTAGACGCTCGCTCTTGGCTGCATTCGATTCAGCTCGTGGCAGCCAGTCTAAAAAACACTATCTTGGACTTCTCTGCATGTTTCCCAGGCGAGAAATTGGCAGCATGTTCAGAACCATGTTTCTGTGAATAACTCCTGAACCGTAAGTCCTAGACGCTCGCTCTTGGCTGCATTCGATTCAGCTCGTGGCAGCCAGTCTAAAAAAACACTATCTTGGACTTCTCTGCATGTTTCCCAGGCGAGCAATTGGCAGCATGTTCAGAACCATGTTTCTGTGAATAACTCCTGAACCGTAAGTCCTAGACGCTCGCTCTTGGCTGCATTCGATTCAGCTCGTGGCAGCCAGTCTAAAAAACACTATCTTGGACTTCTCTGCATGTTTCCCAGGCGAGAAATTGGCAGCATGTTCAGAACCATGTTTCTGTGAATAACTCCTGAACCGTAAGTCCTAGACGCTCGCTCTTGGCTGCATTCGATTCAGCTCGTGGCAGCCAGTCTAAAAAACACTATCTTGGACTTCTCTGCATGTTCCTAAGGCAAATGTTTCTAAAGCTAATTCTTGAACCGTAAGTCCTAGACGCTCGATCTTGGCGGCATTCGTCTCAGCGCCTGGCAATTAGTATAGGAGCACTGTGTTTGACTTCTCTGGATGTTTCCCAGGCGAGTTATTGACAAGTAAATCCTAGACGCTCGATCTTGGTTATTTTCGCTTTCGCGGCTGGCAGTAAAAGAACCATGTTTCTGTGAATAACTCCTGAACCGTAAGTCCTAGACGCTCGCTCTTGGCTGCATTCGATTCAGCTCGTGGCAGCCAGTCTAAAAAACACTATCTTGGACTTCTCTGCATGTTTCCCAGGCGAGAAATTGGCAGCATGTTCAGAACCATGTTTCTGTGAATAACTCCTGAACCGTAAGTCCTAGACGCTCGCTCTTGGCTGCATTCGATTCAGCTCGTGGCAGCCAGTCTAAAAAACACTATCTTGGACTTCTCTGCATGTTCCTAAGGCAAATGTTTCTAAAGCTAATTCTTGAACCGTAAGTCCTAGACGCTCGATCTTGGCGGCATTCGTCTCAGCGCCTGGCAATTAGTATAGGAGCACTGTGTTTGACTTCTCTGGATGTTTCCCAGGCGAGTTATTGACAAGTAAATCCTAGACGCTCGATCTTGGTTATTTTCGCTTTCGCGGCTGGCAGTAAAAGAACCATGTTTCTGTGAATAACTCCTGAACCGTAAGTCCTAGACGCTCGCTCTTGGCTGCATTCGATTCAGCTCGTGGCAGCCAGTCTAAAAAACACTATCTTGGACTTCTCTGCATGTTTCCCAGGCGAGAAATTGGCAGCATGTTCAGAACCATGTTTCTGTGAATAACTCCTGAACCGTAAGTCCTAGACGCTCGATCTTGGCGGCATTCGTCTCAGCGCCTGGCAATTAGTATAGGAGCACTGTGTTTGACTTCTCTGGATGTTTCCCAGGCGAGTTATTGACAAGTAAATCCTAGACGCTCGATCTTGGTTATTTTCGCTTTCGCGGCTGGCAGTAAAAGAACCATGTTTCTGTGAATAACTCCTGAACCGTAAGTCCTAGACGCTCGCTCTTGGCTGCATTCGATTCAGCTCGTGGCAGCCAGTCTAAAAAACACTATCTTGGACTTCTCTGCATGTTTCCCAGGCGAGAAATTGGCAGCATGTTCAGAACCATGTTTCTGTGAATAACTCCTGAACCGTAAGTCCTAGACGCTCGCTCTTGGCTGCATTCGATTCAGCTCGTGGCAGCCAGTCTAAAAAACACTATCTTGGACTTCTCTGCATGTTTCCCAGGCGAGAAATTGGCAGCATGTTCAGAACCATGTTTCTGTGAATAACTCCTGAACCGTAAGTCCTAGACGCTCGCTCTTGGCTGCATTCGATTCAGCTCGTGGCAGCCAGTCTAAAAAACACTATCTTGGACTTCTCTGCATGTTTCCCAGGCGAGCAATTGGCAGCATGTTCAGAACCATGTTTCTGTGAATAACTCCTGAACCGTAAGTCCTAGACGCTCGCTCTTGGCTGCATTCGATTCAGCTCGTGGCAGCCAGTCTAAAAAACACTATCTTGGACTTCTCTGCATGTTTCCCAGGCGAGAAATTGGCAGCATGTTCAGAACCATGTTTCTGTGAATAACTCCTGAACCGTAAGTCCTAGACGCTCGCTCTTGGCTGCATTCGATTCAGCTCGTGGCAGCCAGTCTAAAAAACACTATCTTGGACTTCTCTGCATGTTCCTAAGGCAAATGTTTCTAAAGCTAATTCTTGAACCGTAAGTCCTAGACGCTCGATCTTGGCGGCATTCGTCTCAGCGCCTGGCAATTAGTATAGGAGCACTGTGTTTGACTCTCTGGATGTTTCCCAGGCGAGTTATTGACAAGTAAATCCTAGACGCTCGATCTTGGTTATTTTCGCTTTCGCGGCTGGCAGTAAAAGAACCATGTTTCTGTGAATAACTCCTGAACCGTAAGTCCTAGACGCTCGCTCTTGGCTGCATTCGATTCAGCTCGTGGCAGCCAGTCTAAAAAACACTATCTTGGACTTCTCTGCATGTTTCCCAGGCGAGAAATTGGCAGCATGTTCAGAACCATGTTTCTGTGAATAACTCCTGAACCGTAAGTCCTAGACGCTCGCTCTTGGCTGCATTCGATTCAGCTCGTGGCAGCCAGTCTAAAAAACACTATCTTGGACTTCTCTGCATGTTTCCCAGGCGAGAAATTGGCAGCATGTTCAGAACCATGTTTCTGTGAATAACTCCTGAACCGTAAGTCCTAGACGCTCGCTCTTGGCTGCATTCGATTCAGCTCGTGGCAGCCAGTCTAAAAAACACTATCTTGGACTTCTCTGCATGTTTCCCAGGCGAGAAATTGGCAGCATGTTCAGAACCATGTTTCTGTGAATAACTCCTGAACCGTAAGTCCTAGACGCTCGCTCTTGGCTGCATTCGATTCAGCTCGTGGCAGCCAGTCTAAAAAACACTATCTTGGACTTCTCTGCATGTTTCCCAGGCGAGCAATTGGCAGCATGTTCAGAACCATGTTTCTGTGAATAACTCCTGAACCGTAAGTCCTAGACGCTCGCTCTTGGCTGCATTCGATTCAGCTCGTGGCAGCCAGTCTAAAAAACACTATCTTGGACTTCTCTGCATGTTTCCCAGGCGAGAAATTGGCAGCATGTTCAGAACCATGTTTCTGTGAATAACTCCTGAACCGTAAGTCCTAGACGCTCGCTCTTGGCTGCATTCGATTCAGCTCGTGGCAGCCAGTCTAAAAAACACTATCTTGGACTTCTCTGCATGTTTCCCAGGCGAGAAATTGGCAGCATGTTCAGAACCATGTTTCTGTGAATAACTCCTGAACCGTAAGTCCTAGACGCTCGCTCTTGGCTGCATTCGATTCAGCTCGTGGCAGCCAGTCTAAAAAACACTATCTTGGACTTCTCTGCATGTTTCCCAGGCGAGAAATTGGCAGCATGTTCAGAACCATGTTTCTGTGAATAACTCCTGAACCGTAAGTCCTAGACGCTCGCTCTTGGCTGCATTCGATTCAGCTCGTGGCAGCCAGTCTAAAAAACACTATCTTGGACTTCTCTGCATGTTTCCCAGGCGAGCAATTGGCAGCATGTTCAGAACCATGTTTCTGTGAATAACTCCTGAACCGTAAGTCCTAGACGCTCGCTCTTGGCTGCATTCGATTCAGCTCGTGGCAGCCAGTCTAAAAAACACTATCTTGGACTTCTCTGCATGTTTCCCAGGCGAGAAATTGGCAGCATGTTCAGAACCATGTTTCTGTGAATAACTCCTGAACCGTAAGTCCTAGACGCTCGATCTTGGCGGCATTCGTCTCAGCGCCTGGCAATTAGTATAGGAGCACTGTGTTTGACTTCTCTGGATGTTTCCCAGGCGAGTTATTGACAAGTAAATCCTAGACGCTCGATCTTGGTTATTTTCGCTTTCGCGGCTGGCAGTAAAAGAACCATGTTTCTGTGAATAACTCCTGAACCGTAAGTCCTAGACGCTCGCTCTTGGCTGCATTCGATTCAGCTCGTGGCAGCCAGTCTAAAAAACACTATCTTGGACTTCTCTGCATGTTTCCCAGGCGAGAAATTGGCAGCATGTTCAGAACCATGTTTCTGTGAATAACTCCTGAACCGTAAGTCCTAGACGCTCGCTCTTGGCTGCATTCGATTCAGCTCGTGGCAGCCAGTCTAAAAAACACTATCTTGGACTTCTCTGCATGTTCCTAAGGCAAATGTTTCTAAAGCTAATTCTTGAACCGTAAGTCCTAGACGCTCGATCTTGGCGGCATTCGTCTCAGCGCCTGGCAATTAGTATAGGAGCACTGTGTTTGACTTCTCTGGATGTTTCCCAGGCGAGTTATTGACAAGTAAATCCTAGACGCTCGATCTTGGTTATTTTCGCTTTCGCGGCTGGCAGTAAAAGAACCATGTTTCTGTGAATAACTCCTGAACCGTAAGTCCTAGACGCTCGCTCTTGGCTGCATTCGATTCAGCTCGTGGCAGCCAGTCTAAAAAACACTATCTTGGACTTCTCTGCATGTTTCCCAGGCGAGAAATTGGCAGCATGTTCAGAACCATGTTTCTGTGAATAACTCCTGAACCGTAAGTCCTAGACGCTCGCTCTTGGCTGCATTCGATTCAGCTCGTGGCAGCCAGTCTAAAAAACACTATCTTGGACTTCTCTGCATGTTTCCCAGGCGAGAAATTGGCAGCATGTTCAGAACCATGTTTCTGTGAATAACTCCTGAACCGTAAGTCCTAGACGCTCGCTCTTGGCTGCATTCGATTCAGCTCGTGGCAGCCAGTCTAAAAAACACTATCTTGGACTTCTCTGCATGTTTCCCAGGCGAGAAATTGGCAGCATGTTCAGAACCATGTTTCTGTGAATAACTCCTGAACCGTAAGTCCTAGACGCTCGCTCTTGGCTGCATTCGATTCAGCTCGTGGCAGCCAGTCTAAAAAACACTATCTTGGACTTCTCTGCATGTTTCCCAGGCGAGCAATTGGCAGCATGTTCAGAACCATGTTTCTGTGAATAACTCCTGAACCGTAAGTCCTAGACGCTCGCTCTTGGCTGCATTCGATTCAGCTCGTGGCAGCCAGTCTAAAAAACACTATCTTGGACTTCTCTGCATGTTTCCCAGGCGAGAAATTGGCAGCATGTTCAGAACCATGTTTCTGTGAATAACTCCTGAACCGTAAGTCCTAGACGCTCGCTCTTGGCTGCATTCGATTCAGCTCGTGGCAGCCAGTCTAAAAAACACTATCTTGGACTTCTCTGCATGTTCCTAAGGCAAATGTTTCTAAAGCTAATTCTTGAACCGTAAGTCCTAGACGCTCGATCTTGGCGGCATTCGTCTCAGCGCCTGGCAATTAGTATAGGAGCACTGTGTTTGACTTCTCTGGATGTTTCCCAGGCGAGTTATTGACAAGTAAATCCTAGACGCTCGATCTTGGTTATTTTCGCTTTCGCGGCTGGCAGTAAAAGAACCATGTTTCTGTGAATAACTCCTGAACCGTAAGTCCTAGACGCTCGCTCTTGGCTGCATTCGATTCAGCTCGTGGCAGCCAGTCTAAAAAACACTATCTTGGACTTCTCTGCATGTTTCCCAGGCGAGAAATTGGCAGCATGTTCAGAACCATGTTTCTGTGAATAACTCCTGAACCGTAAGTCCTAGACGCTCGCTCTTGGCTGCATTCGATTCAGCTCGTGGCAGCCAGTCTAAAAAACACTATCTTGGACTTCTCTGCATGTTTCCCAGGCGAGAAATTGGCAGCATGTTCAGAACCATGTTTCTGTGAATAACTCCTGAACCGTAAGTCCTAGACGCTCGCTCTTGGCTGCATTCGATTCAGCTCGTGGCAGCCAGTCTAAAAAACACTATCTTGGACTTCTCTGCATGTTTCCCAGGCGAGAAATTGGCAGCATGTTCAGAACCATGTTTCTGTGAATAACTCCTGAACCGTAAGTCCTAGACGCTCGCTCTTGGCTGCATTCGATTCAGCTCGTGGCAGCCAGTCTAAAAAACACTATCTTGGACTTCTCTGCATGTTTCCCAGGCGAGCAATTGGCAGCATGTTCAGAACCATGTTTCTGTGAATAACTCCTGAACCGTAAGTCCTAGACGCTCGCTCTTGGCTGCATTCGATTCAGCTCGTGGCAGCCAGTCTAAAAAACACTATCTTGGACTTCTCTGCATGTTTCCCAGGCGAGAAATTGGCAGCATGTTCAGAACCATGTTTCTGTGAATAACTCCTGAACCGTAAGTCCTAGACGCTCGCTCTTGGCTGCATTCGATTCAGCTCGTGGCAGCCAGTCTAAAAAACACTATCTTGGACTTCTCTGCATGTTTCCCAGGCGAGAAATTGGCAGCATGTTCAGAACCATGTTTCTGTGAATAACTCCTGAACCGTAAGTCCTAGACGCTCGCTCTTGGCTGCATTCGATTCAGCTCGTGGCAGCCAGTCTAAAAAACACTATCTTGGACTTTTCTGCATGTTCCTAAGGCAAATGTTTCTAAAGCTAATTCTTGAACCGTAAGTCCTAGACGCTCGATCTTGGCGGCATTCGTCTCAGCGCCTGGCAATTAGTATAGGAGCACTGTGTTTGACTTCTCTGGATGTTTCCCAGGCGAGTTATTGACAAGTAAATCCTAGACGCTCGATCTTGGTTATTTTCGCTTTCGCGGCTGGCAGTAAAAGAACCATGTTTCTGTGAATAACTCCTGAACCGTAAGTCCTAGACGCTCGCTCTTGGCTGCATTCGATTCAGCTCGTGGCAGCCAGTCTAAAAAACACTATCTTGGACTTCTCTGCATGTTTCCCAGGCGAGAAATTGGCAGCATGTTCAGAACCATGTTTCTGTGAATAACTCCTGAACCGTAAGTCCTAGACGCTCGCTCTTGGCTGCATTCGATTCAGCTCGTGGCAGCCAGTCTAAAAAACACTATCTTGGACTTCTCTGCATGTTCCTAAGGCAAATGTTTCTAAAGCTAATTCTTGAACCGTAAGTCCTAGACGCTCGATCTTGGCGGCATTCGTCTCAGCGCCTGGCAATTAGTATAGGAGCACTGTGTTTGACTTCTCTGGATGTTTCCCAGGCGAGTTATTGACAAGTAAATCCTAGACGCTCGATCTTGGTTATTTTCGCTTTCGCGGCTGGCAGTAAAAGAACCATGTTTCTGTGAATAACTCCTGAACCGTAAGTCCTAGACGCTCGCTCTTGGCTGCATTCGATTCAGCTCGTGGCAGCCAGTCTAAAAAACACTATCTTGGACTTCTCTGCATGTTTCCCAGGCGAGCAATTGGCAGCATGTTCAGAACCATGTTTCTGTGAATAACTCCTGAACCGTAAGTCCTAGACGCTCGCTCTTGGCTGCATTCGATTCAGCTCGTGGCAGCCAGTCTAAAAAACACTATCTTGGACTTCTCTGCATGTTTCCCAGGCGAGAAATTGGCAGCATGTTCAGAACCATGTTTCTGTGAATAACTCCTGAACCGTAAGTCCTAGACGCTCGCTCTTGGCTGCATTCGATTCAGCTCGTGGCAGCCAGTCTAAAAAACACTATCTTGGACTTCTCTGCATGTTCCTAAGGCAAATGTTTCTAAAGCTAATTCTTGAACCGTAAGTCCTAGACGCTCGATCTTGGCGGCATTCGTCTCAGCGCCTGGCAATTAGTATAGGAGCACTGTGTTTGACTTCTCTGGATGTTTCCCAGGCGAGTTATTGACAAGTAAATCCTAGACGCTCGATCTTGGTTATTTTCGCTTTCGCGGCTGGCAGTAAAAGAACCATGTTTCTGTGAATAACTCCTGAACCGTAAGTCCTAGACGCTCGCTCTTGGCTGCATTCGATTCAGCTCGTGGCAGCCAGTCTAAAAAACACTATCTTGGACTTCTCTGCATGTTTCCCAGGCGAGAAATTGGCAGCATGTTCAGAACCATGTTTCTGTGAATAACTCCTGAACCGTAAGTCCTAGACGCTCGCTCTTGGCTGCATTCGATTCAGCTCGTGGCAGCCAGTCTAAAAAACACTATCTTGGACTTCTCTGCATGTTTCCCAGGCGAGAAATTGGCAGCATGTTCAGAACCATGTTTCTGTGAATAACTCCTGAACCGTAAGTCCTAGACGCTCGCTCTTGGCTGCATTCGATTCAGCTCGTGGCAGCCAGTCTAAAAAACACTATCTTGGACTTCTCTGCATGTTTCCCAGGCGAGCAATTGGCAGCATGTTCAGAACCATGTTTCTGTGAATAACTCCTGAACCGTAAGTCCTAGACGCTCGCTCTTGGCTGCATTCGATTCAGCTCGTGGCAGCCAGTCTAAAAAACACTATCTTGGACTTCTCTGCATGTTTCCCAGGCGAGAAATTGGCAGCATGTTCAGAACCATGTTTCTGTGAATAACTCCTGAACCGTAAGTCCTAGACGCTCGCTCTTGGCTGCATTCGATTCAGCTCGTGGCAGCCAGTCTAAAAAACACTATCTTGGACTTCTCTGCATGTTCCTAAGGCAAATGTTTCTAAAGCTAATTCTTGAACCGTAAGTCCTAGACGCTCGATCTTGGCGGCATTCGTCTCAGCGCCTGGCAATTAGTATAGGAGCACTGTGTTTGACTTCTCTGGATGTTTCCCAGGCGAGTTATTGACAAGTAAATCCTAGACGCTCGATCTTGGTTATTTTCGCTTTCGCGGCTGGCAGTAAAAGAACCATGTTTCTGTGAATAACTCCTGAACCGTAAGTCCTAGACGCTCGCTCTTGGCTGCATTCGATTCAGCTCGTGGCAGCCAGTCTAAAAAACACTATCTTGGACTTCTCTGCATGTTTCCCAGGCGAGAAATTGGCAGCATGTTCAGAACCATGTTTCTGTGAATAACTCCTGAACCGTAAGTCCTAGACGCTCGCTCTTGGCTGCATTCGATTCAGCTCGTGGCAGCCAGTCTAAAAAACACTATCTTGGACTTCTCTGCATGTTCCTAAGGCAAATGTTTCTAAAGCTAATTCTTGAACCGTAAGTCCTAGACGCTCGATCTTGGCGGCATTCGTCTCAGCGCCTGGCAATTAGTATAGGAGCACTGTGTTTGACTTCTCTGGATGTTTCCCAGGCGAGTTATTGACAAGTAAATCCTAGACGCTCGATCTTGGTTATTTTCGCTTTCGCGGCTGGCAGTAAAAGAACCATGTTTCTGTGAATAACTCCTGAACCGTAAGTCCTAGACGCTCGCTCTTGGCTGCATTCGATTCAGCTCGTGGCAGCCAGTCTAAAAAACACTATCTTGGACTTCTCTGCATGTTTCCCAGGCGAGAAATTGGCAGCATGTTCAGAACCATGTTTCTGTGAATAACTCCTGAACCGTAAGTCCTAGACGCTCGCTCTTGGCTGCATTCGATTCAGCTCGTGGCAGCCAGTCTAAAAAACACTATCTTGGACTTCTCTGCATGTTTCCCAGGCGAGAAATTGGCAGCATGTTCAGAACCATGTTTCTGTGAATAACTCCTGAACCGTAAGTCCTAGACGCTCGCTCTTGGCTGCATTCGATTCAGCTCGTGGCAGCCAGTCTAAAAAACACTATCTTGGACTTCTCTGCATGTTTCCCAGGCGAGAAATTGGCAGCATGTTCAGAACCATGTTTCTGTGAATAACTCCTGAACCGTAAGTCCTAGACGCTCGCTCTTGGCTGCATTCGATTCAGCTCGTGGCAGCCAGTCTAAAAAACACTATCTTGGACTTCTCTGCATGTTTCCCAGGCGAGCAATTGGCAGCATGTTCAGAACCATGTTTCTGTGAATAACTCCTGAACCGTAAGTCCTAGACGCTCGCTCTTGGCTGCATTCGATTCAGCTCGTGGCAGCCAGTCTAAAAAACACTATCTTGGACTTCTCTGCATGTTTCCCAGGCGAGAAATTGGCAGCATGTTCAGAACCATGTTTCTGTGAATAACTCCTGAACCGTAAGTCCTAGACGCTCGATCTTGGCGGCATTCGTCTCAGCGCCTGGCAATTAGTATAGGAGCACTGTGTTTGACTTCTCTGGATGTTTCCCAGGCGAGTTATTGACAAGTAAATCCTAGACGCTCGATCTTGGTTATTTTCGCTTTCGCGGCTGGCAGTAAAAGAACCATGTTTCTGTGAATAACTCCTGAACCGTAAGTCCTAGACGCTCGCTCTTGGCTGCATTCGATTCAGCTCGTGGCAGCCAGTCTAAAAAACACTATCTTGGACTTCTCTGCATGTTTCCCAGGCGAGAAATTGGCAGCATGTTCAGAACCATGTTTCTGTGAATAACTCCTGAACCGTAAGTCCTAGACGCTCGATCTTGGCGGCATTCGTCTCAGCGCCTGGCAATTAGTATAGGAGCACTGTGTTTGACTTCTCTGGATGTTTCCCAGGCGAGTTATTGACAAGTAAATCCTAGACGCTCGATCTTGGTTATTTTCGCTTTCGCGGCTGGCAGTAAAAGAACCATGTTTCTGTGAATAACTCCTGAACCGTAAGTCCTAGACGCTCGCTCTTGGCTGCATTCGATTCAGCTCGTGGCAGCCAGTCTAAAAAACACTATCTTGGACTTCTCTGCATGTTTCCCAGGCGAGCAATTGGCAGCATGTTCAGAACCATGTTTCTGTGAATAACTCCTGAACCGTAAGTCCTAGACGCTCGCTCTTGGCTGCATTCGATTCAGCTCGTGGCAGCCAGTCTAAAAAACACTATCTTGGACTTCTCTGCATGTTTCCCAGGCGAGAAATTGGCAGCATGTTCAGAACCATGTTTCTGTGAATAACTCCTGAACCGTAAGTCCTAGACGCTCGCTCTTGGCTGCATTCGATTCAGCTCGTGGCAGCCAGTCTAAAAAACACTATCTTGGACTTCTCTGCATGTTTCCCAGGCGAGAAATTGGCAGCATGTTCAGAACCATGTTTCTGTGAATAACTCCTGAACCGTAAGTCCTAGACGCTCGATCTTGGCGGCATTCGTCTCAGCGCCTGGCAATTAGTATAGGAGCACTGTGTTTGACTTCTCTGGATGTTTCCCAGGCGAGTTATTGACAAGTAAATCCTAGACGCTCGATCTTGGTTATTTTCGCTTTCGCGGCTGGCAGTAAAAGAACCATGTTTCTGTGAATAACTCCTGAACCGTAAGTCCTAGACGCTCGCTCTTGGCTGCATTCGATTCAGCTCGTGGCAGCCAGTCTAAAAAACACTATCTTGGACTTCTCTGCATGTTTCCCAGGCGAGAAATTGGCAGCATGTTCAGAACCATGTTTCTGTGAATAACTCCTGAACCGTAAGTCCTAGACGCTCGCTCTTGGCTGCATTCGATTCAGCTCGTGGCAGCCAGTCTAAAAAACACTATCTTGGACTTCTCTGCATGTTCCTAAGGCAAATGTTTCTAAAGCTAATTCTTGAACCGTAAGTCCTAGACGCTCGATCTTGGCGGCATTCGTCTCAGCGCCTGGCAATTAGTATAGGAGCACTGTGTTTGACTTCTCTGGATGTTTCCCAGGCGAGTTATTGACAAGTAAATCCTAGACGCTCGATCTTGGTTATTTTCGCTTTCGCGGCTGGCAGTAAAAGAACCATGTTTCTGTGAATAACTCCTGAACCGTAAGTCCTAGACGCTCGCTCTTGGCTGCATTCGATTCAGCTCGTGGCAGCCAGTCTAAAAAACACTATCTTGGACTTCTCTGCATGTTTCCCAGGCGAGAAATTGGCAGCATGTTCAGAACCATGTTTCTGTGAATAACTCCTGAACCGTAAGTCCTAGACGCTCGCTCTTGGCTGCATTCGATTCAGCTCGTGGCAGCCAGTCTAAAAAACACTATCTTGGACTTCTCTGCATGTTCCTAAGGCAAATGTTTCTAAAGCTAATTCTTGAACCGTAAGTCCTAGACGCTCGATCTTGGCGGCATTCGTCTCAGCGCCTGGCAATTAGTATAGGAGCACTGTGTTTGACTTCTCTGGATGTTTCCCAGGCGAGTTATTGACAAGTAAATCCTAGACGCTCGATCTTGGTTATTTTCGCTTTCGCGGCTGGCAGTAAAAGAACCATGTTTCTGTGAATAACTCCTGAACCGTAAGTCCTAGACGCTCGCTCTTGGCTGCATTCGATTCAGCTCGTGGCAGCCAGTCTAAAAAACACTATCTTGGACTTCTCTGCATGTTTCCCAGGCGAGCAATTGGCAGCATGTTCAGAACCATGTTTCTGTGAATAACTCCTGAACCGTAAGTCCTAGACGCTCGCTCTTGGCTGCATTCGATTCAGCTCGTGGCAGCCAGTCTAAAAAACACTATCTTGGACTTCTCTGCATGTTTCCCAGGCGAGCAATTGGCAGCATGTTCAGAACCATGTTTCTGTGAATAACTCCTGAACCGTAAGTCCTAGACGCTCGCTCTTGGCTGCATTCGATTCAACTCGTGGCAGCCAGTCTAAAAAACACTATCTTGGACTTCTCTGCATGTTCCTAAGGCAAATGTTTCTAAAGCTAATTCTTGAACCGTAAGTCCTAGACGCTCGATCTTGGCGGCATTCGTCTCAGCGCCTGGCAATTAGTATAGGAGCACTGTGTTTGACTTCTCTGGATGTTTCCCAGGCGAGTTATTGACAAGTAAATCCTAGACGCTCGATCTTGGTTATTTTCGCTTTTGCGGCTGGCAGTAAAAGAACCATGTTTCTGTGAATAACTCCTGAACCGTAAGTCCTAGACGCTCGCTCTTGGCTGCATTCGATTCAGCTCGTGGCAGCCAGTCTAAAAAACACTATCTTGGACTTCTCTGCATGTTTCCCAGGCGAGAAATTGGCAGCATGTTCAGAACCATGTTTCTGTGAATAACTCCTGAACCGTAAGTCCTAGACGCTCGATCTTGGCGGCATTCGTCTCAGCGCCTGGCAATTAGTATAGGAGCACTGTGTTTGACTTCTCTGGATGTTTCCCAGGCGAGTTATTGACAAGTAAATCCTAGACGCTCGATCTTGGTTATTTTCGCTTTCGCGGCTGGCAGTAAAAGAACCATGTTTCTGTGAATAACTCCTGAACCGTAAGTCCTAGACGCTCGCTCTTGGCTGCATTCGATTCAGCTCGTGGCAGCCAGTCTAAAAAACACTATCTTGGACTTCTCTGCATGTTTCCCAGGCGAGCAATTGGCAGCATGTTCAGAACCATGTTTCTGTGAATAACTCCTGAACCGTAAGTCCTAGACGCTCGCTCTTGGCTGCATTCGATTCAGCTCGTGGCAGCCAGTCTAAAAAACACTATCTTGGACTTCTCTGCATGTTTCCCAGGCGAGCAATTGGCAGCATGTTCAGAACCATGTTTCTGTGAATAACTCCTGAACCGTAAGTCCTAGACGCTCGCTCTTGGCTGCATTCGATTCAGCTCGTGGCAGCCAGTCTAAAAAACACTATCTTGGACTTCTCTGCATGTTTCCCAGGCGAGAAATTGGCAGCATGTTCAGAACCATGTTTCTGTGAATAACTCCTGAACCGTAAGTCCTAGACGCTCGCTCTTGGCTGCATTCGATTCAGCTCGTGGCAGCCAGTCTAAAAAACACTATCTTGGACTTCTCTGCATGTTTCCCAGGCGAGCAATTGGCAGCATGTTCAGAACCATGTTTCTGTGAATAACTCCTGAACCGTAAGTCCTAGACGCTCGCTCTTGGCTGCATTCGATTCAGCTCGTGGCAGCCAGTCTAAAAAACACTATCTTGGACTTCTCTGCATGTTTCCCAGGCGAGAAATTGGCAGCATGTTCAGAACCATGTTTCTGTGAATAACTCCTGAACCGTAAGTCCTAGACGCTCGCTCTTGGCTGCATTCGATTCAGCTCGTGGCAGCCAGTCTAAAAAACACTATCTTGGACTTCTCTGCATGTTTCCCAGGCGAGCAATTGGCAGCATGTTCAGAACCATGTTTCTGTGAATAACTCCTGAACCGTAAGTCCTAGACGCTCGCTCTTGGCTGCATTCGATTCAGCTCGTGGCAGCCAGTCTAAAAAACACTATCTTGGACTTCTCTGCATGTTTCCCAGGCGAGAAATTGGCAGCATGTTCAGAACCATGTTTCTGTGAATAACTCCTGAACCGTAAGTCCTAGACGCTCGATCTTGGCGGCATTCGTCTCAGCGCCTGGCAATTAGTATAGGAGCACTGTGTTTGACTTCTCTGGATGTTTCCCAGGCGAGTTATTGACAAGTAAATCCTAGACGCTCGATCTTGGTTATTTTCGCTTTCGCGGCTGGCAGTAAAAGAACCATGTTTCTGTGAATAACTCCTGAACCGTAAGTCCTAGACGCTCGCTCTTGGCTGCATTCGATTCAGCTCGTGGCAGCCAGTCTAAAAAACACTATCTTGGACTTCTCTGCATGTTTCCCAGGCGAGAAATTGGCAGCATGTTCAGAACCATGTTTCTGTGAATAACTCCTGAACCGTAAGTCCTAGACGCTCGATCTTGGCGGCATTCGTCTCAGCGCCTGGCAATTAGTATAGGAGCACTGTGTTTGACTTCTCTGGATGTTTCCCAGGCGAGTTATTGACAAGTAAATCCTAGACGCTCGATCTTGGTTATTTTCGCTTTCGCGGCTGGCAGTAAAAGAACCATGTTTCTGTGAATAACTCCTGAACCGTAAGTCCTAGACGCTCGCTCTTGGCTGCATTCGATTCAGCTCGTGGCAGCCAGTCTAAAAAACACTATCTTGGACTTCTCTGCATGTTTCCCAGGCGAGCAATTGGCAGCATGTTCAGAACCATGTTTCTGTGAATAACTCCTGAACCGTAAGTCCTAGACGCTCGCTCTTGGCTGCATTCGATTCAGCTCGTGGCAGCCAGTCTAAAAAACACTATCTTGGACTTCTCTGCATGTTTCCCAGGCGAGAAATTGGCAGCATGTTCAGAACCATGTTTCTGTGAATAACTCCTGAACCGTAAGTCCTAGACGCTCGCTCTTGGCTGCATTCGATTCAGCTCGTGGCAGCCAGTCTAAAAAACACTATCTTGGACTTCTCTGCATGTTTCCCAGGCGAGCAATTGGCAGCATGTTCAGAACCATGTTTCTGTGAATAACTCCTGAACCGTAAGTCCTAGACGCTCGCTCTTGGCTGCATTCGATTCAGCTCGTGGCAGCCAGTCTAAAAAACACTATCTTGGACTTCTCTGCATGTTTCCCAGGCGAGAAATTGGCAGCATGTTCAGAACCATGTTTCTGTGAATAACTCCTGAACCGTAAGTCCTAGACGCTCGCTCTTGGCTGCATTCGATTCAGCTCGTGGCAGCCAGTCTAAAAAACACTATCTTGGACTTCTCTGCATGTTCCTAAGGCAAATGTTTCTAAAGCTAATTCTTGAACCGTAAGTCCTAGACGCTCGATCTTGGCGGCATTCGTCTCAGCGCCTGGCAATTAGTATAGGAGCACTGTGTTTGACTTCTCTGGATGTTTCCCAGGCGAGTTATTGACAAGTAAATCCTAGACGCTCGATCTTGGTTATTTTCGCTTTCGCGGCTGGCAGTAAAAGAACCATGTTTCTGTGAATAACTCCTGAACCGTAAGTCCTAGACGCTCGCTCTTGGCTGCATTCGATTCAGCTCGTGGCAGCCAGTCTAAAAAACACTATCTTGGACTTCTCTGCATGTTTCCCAGGCGAGAAATTGGCAGCATGTTCAGAACCATGTTTCTGTGAATAACTCCTGAACCGTAAGTCCTAGACGCTCGCTCTTGGCTGCATTCGATTCAGCTCGTGGCAGCCAGTCTAAAAAACACTATCTTGGACTTCTCTGCATGTTCCTAAGGCAAATGTTTCTAAAGCTAATTCTTGAACCGTAAGTCCTAGACGCTCGATCTTGGCGGCATTCGTCTCAGCGCCTGGCAATTAGTATAGGAGCACTGTGTTTGACTTCTCTGGATGTTTCCCAGGCGAGTTATTGACAAGTAAATCCTAGACGCTCGATCTTGGTTATTTTCGCTTTCGCGGCTGGCAGTAAAAGAACCATGTTTCTGTGAATAACTCCTGAACCGTAAGTCCTAGACGCTCGCTCTTGGCTGCATTCGATTCAGCTCGTGGCAGCCAGTCTAAAAAACACTATCTTGGACTTCTCTGCATGTTTCCCAGGCGAGAAATTGGCAGCATGTTCAGAACCATGTTTCTGTGAATAACTCCTGAACCGTAAGTCCTAGACGCTCGCTCTTGGCTGCATTCGATTCAGCTCGTGGCAGCCAGTCTAAAAAACACTATCTTGGACTTCTCTGCATGTTCCTAAGGCAAATGTTTCTAAAGCTAATTCTTGAACCGTAAGTCCTAGACGCTCGATCTTGGCGGCATTCGTCTCAGCGCCTGGCAATTAGTATAGGAGCACTGTGTTTGACTTCTCTGGATGTTTCCCAGGCGAGTTATTGACAAGTAAATCCTAGACGCTCGATCTTGGTTATTTTCGCTTTCGCGGCTGGCAGTAAAAGAACCATGTTTCTGTGAATAACTCCTGAACCGTAAGTCCTAGACGCTCGCTCTTGGCTGCATTCGATTCAGCTCGTGGCAGCCAGTCTAAAAAACACTATCTTGGACTTCTCTGCATGTTTCCCAGGCGAGCAATTGGCAGCATGTTCAGAACCATGTTTCTGTGAATAACTCCTGAACCGTAAGTCCTAGACGCTCGCTCTTGGCTGCATTCGATTCAGCTCGTGGCAGCCAGTCTAAAAAACACTATCTTGGACTTCTCTGCATGTTTCCCAGGCGAGCAATTGGCAGCATGTTCAGAACCATGTTTCTGTGAATAACTCCTGAACCGTAAGTCCTAGACGCTCGCTCTTGGCTGCATTCGATTCAGCTCGTGGCAGCCAGTCTAAAAAACACTATCTTGGACTTCTCTGCATGTTCCTAAGGCAAATGTTTCTAAAGCTAATTCTTGAACCGTAAGTCCTAGACGCTCGATCTTGGCGGCATTCGTCTCAGCGCCTGGCAATTAGTATAGGAGCACTGTGTTTGACTTCTCTGGATGTTTCCCAGGCGAGTTATTGACAAGTAAATCCTAGACGCTCGATCTTGGTTATTTTCGCTTTTGCGGCTGGCAGTAAAAGAACCATGTTTCTGTGAATAACTCCTGAACCGTAAGTCCTAGACGCTCGCTCTTGGCTGCATTCGATTCAGCTCGTGGCAGCCAGTCTAAAAAACACTATCTTGGACTTCTCTGCATGTTTCCCAGGCGAGAAATTGGCAGCATGTTCAGAACCATGTTTCTGTGAATAACTCCTGAACCGTAAGTCCTAGACGCTCGATCTTGGCGGCATTCGTCTCAGCGCCTGGCAATTAGTATAGGAGCACTGTGTTTGACTTCTCTGGATGTTTCCCAGGCGAGTTATTGACAAGTAAATCCTAGACGCTCGATCTTGGTTATTTTCGCTTTCGCGGCTGGCAGTAAAAGAACCATGTTTCTGTGAATAACTCCTGAACCGTAAGTCCTAGACGCTCGCTCTTGGCTGCATTCGATTCAGCTCGTGGCAGCCAGTCTAAAAAACACTATCTTGGACTTCTCTGCATGTTTCCCAGGCGAGCAATTGGCAGCATGTTCAGAACCATGTTTCTGTGAATAACTCCTGAACCGTAAGTCCTAGACGCTCGCTCTTGGCTGCATTCGATTCAGCTCGTGGCAGCCAGTCTAAAAAACACTATCTTGGACTTCTCTGCATGTTTCCCAGGCGAGCAATTGGCAGCATGTTCAGAACCATGTTTCTGTGAATAACTCCTGAACCGTAAGTCCTAGACGCTCGCTCTTGGCTGCATTCGATTCAGCTCGTGGCAGCCAGTCTAAAAAACACTATCTTGGACTTCTCTGCATGTTTCCCAGGCGAGAAATTGGCAGCATGTTCAGAACCATGTTTCTGTGAATAACTCCTGAACCGTAAGTCCTAGACGCTCGCTCTTGGCTGCATTCGATTCAGCTCGTGGCAGCCAGTCTAAAAAACACTATCTTGGACTTCTCTGCATGTTTCCCAGGCGAGCAATTGGCAGCATGTTCAGAACCATGTTTCTGTGAATAACTCCTGAACCGTAAGTCCTAGACGCTCGCTCTTGGCTGCATTCGATTCAGCTCGTGGCACCCAGTCTAAAAAACACTATCTTGGACTTCTCTGCATGTTTCCCAGGCGAGAAATTGGCAGCATGTTCAGAACCATGTTTCTGTGAATAACTCCTGAACCGTAAGTCCTAGACGCTCGCTCTTGGCTGCATTCGATTCAGCTCGTGGCAGCCAGTCTAAAAAACACTATCTTGGACTTCTCTGCATGTTTCCCAGGCGAGCAATTGGCAGCATGTTCAGAACCATGTTTCTGTGAATAACTCCTGAACCGTAAGTCCTAGACGCTCGCTCTTGGCTGCATTCGATTCAGCTCGTGGCAGCCAGTCTAAAAAACACTATCTTGGACTTCTCTGCATGTTTCCCAGGCGAGAAATTGGCAGCATGTTCAGAACCATGTTTCTGTGAATAACTCCTGAACCGTAAGTCCTAGACGCTCGATCTTGGCGGCATTCGTCTCAGCGCCTGGCAATTAGTATAGGAGCACTGTGTTTGACTTCTCTGGATGTTTCCCAGGCGAGTTATTGACAAGTAAATCCTAGACGCTCGATCTTGGTTATTTTCGCTTTCGCGGCTGGCAGTAAAAGAACCATGTTTCTGTGAATAACTCCTGAACCGTAAGTCCTAGACGCTCGCTCTTGGCTGCATTCGATTCAGCTCGTGGCAGCCAGTCTAAAAAACACTATCTTGGACTTCTCTGCATGTTTCCCAGGCGAGAAATTGGCAGCATGTTCAGAACCATGTTTCTGTGAATAACTCCTGAACCGTAAGTCCTAGACGCTCGATCTTGGCGGCATTCGTCTCAGCGCCTGGCAATTAGTATAGGAGCACTGTGTTTGACTTCTCTGGATGTTTCCCAGGCGAGTTATTGACAAGTAAATCCTAGACGCTCGATCTTGGTTATTTTCGCTTTCGCGGCTGGCAGTAAAAGAACCATGTTTCTGTGAATAACTCCTGAACCGTAAGTCCTAGACGCTCGCTCTTGGCTGCATTCGATTCAGCTCGTGGCAGCCAGTCTAAAAAAACACTATCTTGGACTTCTCTGCATGTTTCCCAGGCGAGAAATTGGCAGCATGTTCAGAACCATGTTTCTGTGAATAACTCCTGAACCGTAAGTCCTAGACGCTCGCTCTTGGCTGCATTCGATTCAGCTCGTGGCAGCCAGTCTAAAAAACACTATCTTGGACTTCTCTGCATGTTTCCCAGGCGAGAAATTGGCAGCATGTTCAGAACCATGTTTCTGTGAATAACTCCTGAACCGTAAGTCCTAGACGCTCGCTCTTGGCTGCATTCGATTCAGCTCGTGGCAGCCAGTCTAAAAAACACTATCTTGGACTTCTCTGCATGTTTCCCAGGCGAGAAATTGGCAGCATGTTCAGAACCATGTTTCTGTGAATAACTCCTGAACCGTAAGTCCTAGACGCTCGCTCTTGGCTGCATTCGATTCAGCTCGTGGCAGCCAGTCTAAAAAACACTATCTTGGACTTCTCTGCATGTTTCCCAGGCGAGCAATTGGCAGCATGTTCAGAACCATGTTTCTGTGAATAACTCCTGAACCGTAAGTCCTAGACGCTCGCTCTTGGCTGCATTCGATTCAGCTCGTGGCAGCCAGTCTAAAAAACACTATCTTGGACTTCTCTGCATGTTTCCCAGGCGAGAAATTGGCAGCATGTTCAGAACCATGTTTCTGTGAATAACTCCTGAACCGTAAGTCCTAGACGCTCGCTCTTGGCTGCATTCGATTCAGCTCGTGGCAGCCAGTCTAAAAAACACTATCTTGGACTTCTCTGCATGTTCCTAAGGCAAATGTTTCTAAAGCTAATTCTTGAACCGTAAGTCCTAGACGCTCGATCTTGGCGGCATTCGTCTCAGCGCCTGGCAATTAGTATAGGAGCACTGTGTTTGACTTCTCTGGATGTTTCCCAGGCGAGTTATTGACAAGTAAATCCTAGACGCTCGATCTTGGTTATTTTCGCTTTTGCGGCTGGCAGTAAAAGAACCATGTTTCTGTGAATAACTCCTGAACCGTAAGTCCTAGACGCTCGCTCTTGGCTGCATTCGATTCAGCTCGTGGCAGCCAGTCTAAAAAACACTATCTTGGACTTCTCTGCATGTTTCCCAGGCGAGAAATTGGCAGCATGTTCAGAACCATGTTTATGTGAATAACTCCTGAACCGTAAGTCCTAGACGCTCGATCTTGGCGGCATTCGTCTCAGCGCCTGGCAATTAGTATAGGAGCACTGTGTTTGACTTCTCTGGATGTTTCCCAGGCGAGTTATTGACAAGTAAATCCTAGACGCTCGATCTTGGTTATTTTCGCTTTCGCGGCTGGCAGTAAAAGAACCATGTTTCTGTGAATAACTCCTGAACCGTAAGTCCTAGACGCTCGCTCTTGGCTGCATTCGATTCAGCTCGTGGCAGCCAGTCTAAAAAACACTATCTTGGACTTCTCTGCATGTTTCCCAGGCGAGAAATTGGCAGCATGTTCAGAACCATGTTTCTGTGAATAACTCCTGAACCGTAAGTCCTAGACGCTCGCTCTTGGCTGCATTCGATTCAGCTCGTGGCAGCAAGTCTAAAAAACACTATCTTGGACTTCTCTGCATGTTTCCCAGGCGAGCAATTGGCAGCATGTTCAGAACCATGTTTCTGTGAATAACTCCTGAACCGTAAGTCCTAGACGCTCGCTCTTGGCTGCATTCGATTCAGCTCGTGGCAGCCAGTCTAAAAAACACTATCTTGGACTTCTCTGCATGTTTCCCAGGCGAGCAATTGGCAGCATGTTCAGAACCATGTTTCTGTGAATAACTCCTGAACCGTAAGTCCTAGACGCTCGCTCTTGGCTGCATTCGATTCAGCTCGTGGCAGCCAGTCTAAAAAACACTATCTTGGACTTCTCTGCATGTTTCCCAGGCGAGCAATTGGCAGCATGTTCAGAACCATGTTTCTGTGAATAACTCCTGAACCGTAAGTCCTAGACGCTCGCTCTTGGCTGCATTCGATTCAGCTCGTGGCAGCCAGTCTAAAAAACACTATCTTGGACTTCTCTGCATGTTTCCCAGGCGAGAAATTGGCAGCATGTTCAGAACCATGTTTCTGTGAATAACTCCTGAACCGTAAGTCCTAGACGCTCGCTCTTGGCTGCATTCGATTCAGCTCGTGGCAGCCAGTCTAAAAAACACTATCTTGGACTTCTCTGCATGTTTCCCAGGCGAGCAATTGGCAGCATGTTCAGAACCATGTTTCTGTGAATAACTCCTGAACCGTAAGTCCTAGACGCTCGCTCTTGGCTGCATTCGATTCAGCTCGTGGCAGCCAGTCTAAAAAACACTATCTTGGACTTCTCTGCATGTTTCCCAGGCGAGAAATTGGCAGCATGTTCAGAACCATGTTTCTGTGAATAACTCCTGAACCGTAAGTCCTAGACGCTCGATCTTGGCGGCATTCGTCTCAGCGCCTGGCAATTAGTATAGGAGCACTGTGTTTGACTTCTCTGGATGTTTCCCAGGCGAGTTATTGACAAGTAAATCCTAGACGCTCGATCTTGGTTATTTTCGCTTTCGCGGCTGGCAGTAAAAGAACCATGTTTCTGTGAATAACTCCTGAACCGTAAGTCCTAGACGCTCGCTCTTGGCTGCATTCGATTCAGCTCGTGGCAGCCAGTCTAAAAAACACTATCTTGGACTTCTCTGCATGTTTCCCAGGCGAGCAATTGGCAGCATGTTCAGAACCATGTTTCTGTGAATAACTCCTGAACCGTAAGTCCTAGACGCTCGCTCTTGGCTGCATTCGATTCAGCTCGTGGCAGCCAGTCTAAAAAACACTATCTTGGACTTCTCTGCATGTTTCCCAGGCGAGAAATTGGCAGCATGTTCAGAACCATGTTTCTGTGAATAACTCCTGAACCGTAAGTCCTAGACGCTCGCTCTTGGCTGCATTCGATTCAGCTCGTGGCAGCCAGTCTAAAAAACACTATCTTGGACTTCTCTGCATGTTTCCCAGGCGAGAAATTGGCAGCATGTTCAGAACCATGTTTCTGTGAATAACTCCTGAACCGTAAGTCCTAGACGCTCGCTCTTGGCTGCATTCGATTCAGCTCGTGGCAGCCAGTCTAAAAAGCACTATCTTGGACTTCTCTGCATGTTTCCCAGGCGAGAAATTGGCAGCATGTTCAGAACCATGTTTCTGTGAATAACTCCTGAACCGTAAGTCCTAGACGCTCGATCTTGGCGGCATTCGTCTCAGCGCCTGGCAATTAGTATAGGAGCACTGTGTTTGACTTCTCTGGATGTTTCCCAGGCGAGTTATTGACAAGTAAATCCTAGACGCTCGATCTTGGTTATTTTCGCTTTCGCGGCTGGCAGTAAAAGAACCATGTTTCTGTGAATAACTCCTGAACCGTAAGTCCTAGACGCTCGCTCTTGGCTGCATTCGATTCAGCTCGTGGCAGCCAGTCTAAAAAACACTATCTTGGACTTCTCTGCATGTTTCCCAGGCGAGCAATTGGCAGCATGTTCAGAACCATGTTTCTGTGAATAACTCCTGAACCGTAAGTCCTAGACGCTCGCTCTTGGCTGCATTCGATTCAGCTCGTGGCAGCCAGTCTAAAAAACACTATCTTGGACTTCTCTGCATGTTTCCCAGGCGAGAAATTGGCAGCATGTTCAGAACCATGTTTCTGTGAATAACTCCTGAACCGTAAGTCCTAGACGCTCGCTCTTGGCTGCATTCGATTCAGCTCGTGGCAGCCAGTCTAAAAAACACTATCTTGGACTTCTCTGCATGTTCCTAAGGCAAATGTTTCTAAAGCTAATTCTTGAACCGTAAGTCCTAGACGCTCGATCTTGGCGGCATTCGTCTCAGCGCCTGGCAATTAGTATAGGAGCACTGTGTTTGACTTCTCTGGATGTTTCCCAGGCGAGTTATTGACAAGTAAATCCTAGACGCTCGATCTTGGTTATTTTCGCTTTCGCGGCTGGCAGTAAAAGAACCATGTTTCTGTGAATAACTCCTGAACCGTAAGTCCTAGACGCTCGCTCTTGGCTGCATTCGATTCAGCTCGTGGCAGCCAGTCTAAAAAACACTATCTTGGACTTCTCTGCATGTTTCCCAGGCGAGCAATTGGCAGCATGTTCAGAACCATGTTTCTGTGAATAACTCCTGAACCGTAAGTCCTAGACGCTCGCTCTTGGCTGCATTCGATTCAGCTCGTGGCAGCCAGTCTAAAAAACACTATCTTGGACTTCTCTGCATGTTTCCCAGGCGAGCAATTGGCAGCATGTTCAGAACCATGTTTCTGTGAATAACTCCTGAACCGTAAGTCCTAGACGCTCGCTCTTGGCTGCATTCGATTCAGCTCGTGGCAGCCAGTCTAAAAAACACTATCTTGGACTTCTCTGCATGTTCCTAAGGCAAATGTTTCTAAAGCTAATTCTTGAACCGTAAGTCCTAGACGCTCGATCTTGGCGGCATTCGTCTCAGCGCCTGGCAATTAGTATAGGAGCACTGTGTTTGACTTCTCTGGATGTTTCCCAGGCGAGTTATTGACAAGTAAATCCTAGACGCTCGATCTTGGTTATTTTCGCTTTTGCGGCTGGCAGTAAAAGAACCATGTTTCTGTGAATAACTCCTGAACCGTAAGTCCTAGACGCTCGCTCTTGGCTGCATTCGATTCAGCTCGTGGCAGCCAGTCTAAAAAACACTATCTTGGACTTCTCTGCATGTTTCCCAGGCGAGAAATTGGCAGCATGTTCAGAACCATGTTTATGTGAATAACTCCTGAACCGTAAGTCCTAGACGCTCGATCTTGGCGGCATTCGTCTCAGCGCCTGGCAATTAGTATAGGAGCACTGTGTTTGACTTCTCTGGATGTTTCCCAGGCGAGTTATTGACAAGTAAATCCTAGACGCTCGATCTTGGTTATTTTCGCTTTCGCGGCTGGCAGTAAAAGAACCATGTTTCTGTGAATAACTCCTGAACCGTAAGTCCTAGACGCTCGCTCTTGGCTGCATTCGATTCAGCTCGTGGCAGCCAGTCTAAAAAACACTATCTTGGACTTCTCTGCATGTTTCCCAGGCGAGAAATTGGCAGCATGTTCAGAACCATGTTTCTGTGAATAACTCCTGAACCGTAAGTCCTAGACGCTCGCTCTTGGCTGCATTCGATTCAGCTCGTGGCAGCCAGTCTAAAAAACACTATCTTGGACTTCTCTGCATGTTTCCCAGGCGAGCAATTGGCAGCATGTTCAGAACCATGTTTCTGTGAATAACTCCTGAACCGTAAGTCCTAGACGCTCGCTCTTGGCTGCATTCGATTCAGCTCGTGGCAGCCAGTCTAAAAAACACTATCTTGGACTTCTCTGCATGTTTCCCAGGCGAGAAATTGGCAGCATGTTCAGAACCATGTTTCTGTGAATAACTCCTGAACCGTAAGTCCTAGACGCTCGCTCTTGGCTGCATTCGATTCAGCTCGTGGCAGCCAGTCTAAAAAACACTATCTTGGACTTCTCTGCATGTTTCCCAGGCGAGCAATTGGCAGCATGTTCAGAACCATGTTTCTGTGAATAACTCCTGAACCGTAAGTCCTAGACGCTCGCTCTTGGCTGCATTCGATTCAGCTCGTGGCAGCCAGTCTAAAAAACACTATCTTGGACTTCTCTGCATGTTTCCCAGGCGAGAAATTGGCAGCATGTTCAGAACCATGTTTCTGTGAATAACTCCTGAACCGTAAGTCCTAGACGCTCGCTCTTGGCTGCATTCGATTCAGCTCGTGGCAGCCAGTCTAAAAAACACTATCTTGGACTTCTCTGCATGTTCCTAAGGCAAATGTTTCTAAAGCTAATTCTTGAACCGTAAGTCCTAGACGCTCGATCTTGGCGGCATTCGTCTCAGCGCCTGGCAATTAGTATAGGAGCACTGTGTTTGACTTCTCTGGATGTTTCCCAGGCGAGTTATTGACAAGTAAATCCTAGACGCTCGATCTTGGTTATTTTCGCTTTCGCGGCTGGCAGTAAAAGAACCATGTTTCTGTGAATAACTCCTGAACCGTAAGTCCTAGACGCTCGCTCTTGGCTGCATTCGATTCAGCTCGTGGCAGCCAGTCTAAAAAACACTATTTTGGACTTCTCTGCATGTTTCCCAGGCGAGAAATTGGCAGCATGTTCAGAACCATGTTTCTGTGAATAACTCCTGAACCGTAAGTCCTAGACGCTCGCTCTTGGCTGCATTCGATTCAGCTCGTGGCAGCCAGTCTAAAAAACACTATCTTGGACTTCTCTGCATGTTCCTAAGGCAAATGTTTCTAAAGCTAATTCTTGAACCGTAAGTCCTAGACGCTCGATCTTGGCGGCATTCGTCTCAGCGCCTGGCAATTAGTATAGGAGCACTGTGTTTGACTTCTCTGGATGTTTCCCAGGCGAGTTATTGACAAGTAAATCCTAGACGCTCGATCTTGGTTATTTTCGCTTTCGCGGCTGGCAGTAAAAGAACCATGTTTCTGTGAATAACTCCTGAACCGTAAGTCCTAGACGCTCGCTCTTGGCTGCATTCGATTCAGCTCGTGGCAGCCAGTCTAAAAAACACTATCTTGGACTTCTCTGCATGTTTCCCAGGCGAGCAATTGGCAGCATGTTCAGAACCATGTTTCTGTGAATAACTCCTGAACCGTAAGTCCTAGACGCTCGCTCTTGGCTGCATTCGATTCAGCTCGTGGCAGCCAGTCTAAAAAACACTATCTTGGACTTCTCTGCATGTTTCCCAGGCGAGCAATTGGCAGCATGTTCAGAACCATGTTTCTGTGAATAACTCCTGAACCGTAAGTCCTAGACGCTCGCTCTTGGCTGCATTCGATTCAGCTCGTGGCAGCCAGTCTAAAAAACACTATCTTGGACTTCTATGCATGTTCCTAAGGCAAATGTTTCTAAAGCTAATTCTTGAACCGTAAGTCCTAGACGCTCGATCTTGGCGGCATTCGTCTCAGCGCCTGGCAATTAGTATAGGAGCACTGTGTTTGACTTCTCTGGATGTTTCCCAGGCGAGTTATTGACAAGTAAATCCTAGACGCTCGATCTTGGTTATTTTCGCTTTTGCGGCTGGCAGTAAAAGAACCATGTTTCTGTGAATAACTCCTGAACCGTAAGTCCTAGACGCTCGCTCTTGGCTGCATTCGATTCAGCTCGTGGCAGCCAGTCTAAAAAACACTATCTTGGACTTCTCTGCATGTTTCCCAGGCGAGAAATTGGCAGCATGTTCAGAACCATGTTTCTGTGAATAACTCCTGAACCGTAAGTCCTAGACGCTCGATCTTGGCGGCATTCGTCTCAGCGCCTGGCAATTAGTATAGGAGCACTGTGTTTGACTTCTCTGGATGTTTCCCAGGCGAGTTATTGACAAGTAAATCCTAGACGCTCGATCTTGGTTATTTTCGCTTTCGCGGCTGGCAGTAAAAGAACCATGTTTCTGTGAATAACTCCTGAACCGTAAGTCCTAGACGCTCGCTCTTGGCTGCATTCGATTCAGCTCGTGGCAGCCAGTCTAAAAAACACTATCTTGGACTTCTCTGCATGTTTCCCAGGCGAGCAATTGGCAGCATGTTCAGAACCATGTTTCTGTGAATAACTCCTGAACCGTAAGTCCTAGACGCTCGCTCTTGGCTGCATTCGATTCAGCTCGTGGCAGCCAGTCTAAAAAACACTATCTTGGACTTCTCTGCATGTTTCCCAGGCGAGCAATTGGCAGCATGTTCAGAACCATGTTTCTGTGAATAACTCCTGAACCGTAAGTCCTAGACGCTCGCTCTTGGCTGCATTCGATTCAGCTCGTGGCAGCCAGTCTAAAAAACACTATCTTGGACTTCTCTGCATGTTTCCCAGGCGAGAAATTGGCAGCATGTTCAGAACCATGTTTCTGTGAATAACTCCTGAACCGTAAGTCCTAGACGCTCGATCTTGGCGGCATTCGTCTCAGCGCCTGGCAATTAGTATAGGAGCACTGTGTTTGACTTCTCTGGATGTTTCCCAGGCGAGTTATTGACAAGTAAATCCTAGACGCTCGATCTTGGTTATTTTCGCTTTCGCGGCTGGCAGTAAAAGAACCATGTTTCTGTGAATAACTCCTGAACCGTAAGTCCTAGACGCTCGCTCTTGGCTGCATTCGATTCAGCTCGTGGCAGCCAGTCTAAAAAACACTATCTTGGACTTCTCTGCATGTTTCCCAGGCGAGCAATTGGCAGCATGTTCAGAACCATGTTTCTGTGAATAACTCCTGAACCGTAAGTCCTAGACGCTCGCTCTTGGCTGCATTCGATTCAGCTCGTGGCAGCCAGTCTAAAAAACACTATCTTGGACTTCTCTGCATGTTTCCCAGGCGAGCAATTGGCAGCATGTTCAGAACCATGTTTCTGTGAATAACTCCTGAACCGTAAGTCCTAGACGCTCGCTCTTGGCTGCATTCGATTCAGCTCGTGGCAGCCAGTCTAAAAAACACTATCTTGGACTTCTCTGCATGTTTCCCAGGCGAGCAATTGGCAGCATGTTCAGAACCATGTTTCTGTGAATAACTCCTGAACCGTAAGTCCTAGACGCTCGCTCTTGGCTGCATTCGATTCAGCTCGTGGCAGCCAGTCTAAAAAACACTATCTTGGACTTCTCTGCATGTTTCCCAGGCGAGAAATTGGCAGCATGTTCAGAACCATGTTTCTGTGAATAACTCCTGAACCGTAAGTCCTAGACGCTCGCTCTTGGCTGCATTCGATTCAGCTCGTGGCAGCCAGTCTAAAAAACACTATCTTGGACTTCTCTGCATGTTTCCCAGGCGAGAAATTGGCAGCATGTTCAGAACCATGTTTCTGTGAATAACTCCTGAACCGTAAGTCCTAGACGCTCGCTCTTGGCTGCATTCGATTCAGCTCGTGGCAGCCAGTCTAAAAAACACTATCTTGGACTTCTCTGCATGTTTCCCAGGCGAGCAATTGGCAGCATGTTCAGAACCATGTTTCTGTGAATAACTCCTGAACCGTAAGTCCTAGACGCTCGCTCTTGGCTGCATTCGATTCAGCTCGTGGCAGCCAGTCTAAAAAACACTATCTTGGACTTCTCTGCATGTTTCCCAGGCGAGAAATTGGCAGCATGTTCAGAACCATGTTTCTGTGAATAACTCCTGAACCGTAAGTCCTAGACGCTCGATCTTGGCGGCATTCGTCTCAGCGCCTGGCAATTAGTATAGGAGCACTGTGTTTGACTTCTCTGGATGTTTCCCAGGCGAGTTATTGACAAGTAAATCCTAGACGCTCGATCTTGGTTATTTTCGCTTTCGCGGCTGGCAGTAAAAGAACCATGTTTCTGTGAATAACTCCTGAACCGTAAGTCCTAGACGCTCGCTCTTGGCTGCATTCGATTCAGCTCGTGGCAGCCAGTCTAAAAAACACTATCTTGGACTTCTCTGCATGTTTCCCAGGCGAGAAATTGGCAGCATGTTCAGAACCATGTTTCTGTGAATAACTCCTGAACCGTAAGTCCTAGACGCTCGATCTTGGCGGCATTCGTCTCAGCGCCTGGCAATTAGTATAGGAGCACTGTGTTTGACTTCTCTGGATGTTTCCCAGGCGAGTTATTGACAAGTAAATCCTAGACGCTCGATCTTGGTTATTTTCGCTTTCGCGGCTGGCAGTAAAAGAACCATGTTTCTGTGAATAACTCCTGAACCGTAAGTCCTAGACGCTCGCTCTTGGCTGCATTCGATTCAGCTCGTGGCAGCCAGTCTAAAAAACACTATCTTGGACTTCTCTGCATGTTTCCCAGGCGAGAAATTGGCAGCATGTTCAGAACCATGTTTCTGTGAATAACTCCTGAACCGTAAGTCCTAGACGCTCGATCTTGGCGGCATTCGTCTCAGCGCCTGGCAATTAGTATAGGAGCACTGTGTTTGACTTCTCTGGATGTTTCCCAGGCGAGTTATTGACAAGTAAATCCTAGACGCTCGATCTTGGTTATTTTCGCTTTCGCGGCTGGCAGTAAAAGAACCATGTTTCTGTGAATAACTCCTGAACCGTAAGTCCTAGACGCTCGCTCTTGGCTGCATTCGATTCAGCTCGTGGCAGCCAGTCTAAAAAACACTATCTTGGACTTCTCTGCATGTTTCCCAGGCGAGCAATTGGCAGCATGTTCAGAACCATGTTTCTGTGAATAACTCCTGAACCGTAAGTCCTAGACGCTCGCTCTTGGCTGCATTCGATTCAGCTCGTGGCAGCCAGTCTAAAAAACACTATCTTGGACTTCTCTGCATGTTTCCCAGGCGAGAAATTGGCAGCATGTTCAGAACCATGTTTCTGTGAATAACTCCTGAACCGTAAGTCCTAGACGCTCGCTCTTGGCTGCATTCGATTCAGCTCGTGGCAGCCAGTCTAAAAAACACTATCTTGGACTTCTCTGCATGTTTCCCAGGCGAGAAATTGGCAGCATGTTCAGAACCATGTTTCTGTGAATAACTCCTGAACCGTAAGTCCTAGACGCTCGATCTTGGCGGCATTCGTCTCAGCGCCTGGCAATTAGTATAGGAGCACTGTGTTTGACTTCTCTGGATGTTTCCCAGGCGAGTTATTGACAAGTAAATCCTAGACGCTCGATCTTGGTTATTTTCGCTTTCGCGGCTGGCAGTAAAAGAACCATGTTTCTGTGAATAACTCCTGAACCGTAAGTCCTAGACGCTCGCTCTTGGCTGCATTCGATTCAGCTCGTGGCAGCCAGTCTAAAAAACACTATCTTGGACTTCTCTGCATGTTTCCCAGGCGAGAAATTGGCAGCATGTTCAGAACCATGTTTCTGTGAATAACTCCTGAACCGTAAGTCCTAGACGCTCGCTCTTGGCTGCATTCGATTCAGCTCGTGGCAGCCAGTCTAAAAAACACTATCTTGGACTTCTCTGCATGTTTCCCAGGCGAGAAATTGGCAGCATGTTCAGAACCATGTTTCTGTGAATAACTCCTGAACCGTAAGTCCTAGACGCTCGCTCTTGGCTGCATTCGATTCAGCTCGTGGCAGCCAGTCTAAAAAACACTATCTTGGACTTCTCTGCATGTTTCCCAGGCGAGCAATGGCAGCATGTTCAGAACCATGTTTTCTGTGAATAACTCCTGAACCGTAAGTCCTAGACGCTCGCTCTTGGCTGCATTCGATTCAGCTCGTGGCAGCCAGTCTAAAAAACACTATCTTGGACTTCTCTGCATGTTTCCCAGGCGAGCAATTGGCAGCATGTTCAGAACCATGTTTCTGTGAATAACTCCTGAACCGTAAGTCCTAGACGCTCGCTCTTGGCTGCATTCGATTCAGCTCGTGGCAGCCAGTCTAAAAAACACTATCTTGGACTTCTCTGCATGTTTCCCAGGCGAGAAATTGGCAGCATGTTCAGAACCATGTTTCTGTGAATAACTCCTGAACCGTAAGTCCTAGACGCTCGCTCTTGGCTGCATTCGATTCAGCTCGTGGCAGCCAGTCTAAAAAACACTATCTTGGACTTCTCTGCATGTTCCTAAGGCAAATGTTTCTAAAGCTAATTCTTGAACCGTAAGTCCTAGACGCTCGATCTTGGCGGCATTCGTCTCAGCGCCTGGCAATTAGTATAGGAGCACTGTGTTTGACTTCTCTGGATGTTTCCCAGGCGAGTTATTGACAAGTAAATCCTAGACGCTCGATCTTGGTTATTTTCGCTTTCGCGGCTGGCAGTAAAAGAACCATGTTTCTGTGAATAACTCCTGAACCGTAAGTCCTAGACGCTCGCTCTTGGCTGCATTCGATTCAGCTCGTGGCAGCCAGTCTAAAAAACACTATCTTGGACTTCTCTGCATGTTTCCCAGGCGAGAAATTGGCAGCATGTTCAGAACCATGTTTCTGTGAATAACTCCTGAACCGTAAGTCCTAGACGCTCGCTCTTGGCTGCATTCGATTCAGCTCGTGGCAGCCAGTCTAAAAAACACTATCTTGGACTTCTCTGCATGTTTCCCAGGCGAGAAATTGGCAGCATGTTCAGAACCATGTTTCTGTGAATAACTCCTGAACCGTAAGTCCTAGACGCTCGCTCTTGGCTGCATTCGATTCAGCTCGTGGCAGCCAGTCTAAAAAACACTATCTTGGACTTCTCTGCATGTTTCCCAGGCGAGAAATTGGCAGCATGTTCAGAACCATGTTTCTGTGAATAACTCCTGAACCGTAAGTCCTAGACGCTCGCTCTTGGCTGCATTCGATTCAGCTCGTGGCAGCCAGTCTAAAAAACACTATCTTGGACTTATCTGCATGTTTCCCAGGCGAGAAATTGGCAGCATGTTCAGAACCATGTTTCTGTGAATAACTCCTGAACCGTAAGTCCTAGACGCTCGATCTTGGCGGCATTCGTCTCAGCGCCTGGCAATTAGTATAGGAGCACTGTGTTTGACTTCTCTGGATGTTTCCCAGGCGAGTTATTGACAAGTAAATCCTAGACGCTCGATCTTGGTTATTTTCGCTTTCGCGGCTGGCAGTAAAAGAACCATGTTTCTGTGAATAACTCCTGAACCGTAAGTCCTAGACGCTCGCTCTTGGCTGCATTCGATTCAGCTCGTGGCAGCCAGTCTAAAAAACACTATCTTGGACTTCTCTGCATGTTTCCCAGGCGAGCAATTGGCAGCATGTTCAGAACCATGTTTCTGTGAATAACTCCTGAACCGTAAGTCCTAGACGCTCGCTCTTGGCTGCATTCGATTCAGCTCGTGGCAGCCAGTCTAAAAAACACTATCTTGGACTTCTCTGCATGTTTCCCAGGCGAGCAATTGGCAGCATGTTCAGAACCATGTTTCTGTGAATAACTCCTGAACCGTAAGTCCTAGACGCTCGCTCTTGGCTGCATTCGATTCAGCTCGTGGCAGCCAGTCTAAAAAACACTATCTTGGACTTCTCTGCATGTTTCCCAGGCGAGAAATTGGCAGCATGTTCAGAACCATGTTTCTGTGAATAACTCCTGAACCGTAAGTCCTAGACGCTCGCTCTTGGCTGCATTCGATTCAGCTCGTGGCAGCCAGTCTAAAAAACACTATCTTGGACTTCTCTGCATGTTCCTAAGGCAAATGTTTCTAAAGCTAATTCTTGAACCGTAAGTCCTAGACGCTCGATCTTGGCGGCATTCGTCTCAGCGCCTGGCAATTAGTATAGGAGCACTGTGTTTGACTTCTCTGGATGTTTCCCAGGCGAGTTATTGACAAGTAAATCCTAGACGCTCGATCTTGGTTATTTTCGCTTTCGCGGCTGGCAGTAAAAGAACCATGTTTCTGTGAATAACTCCTGAACCGTAAGTCCTAGACGCTCGCTCTTGGCTGCATTCGATTCAGCTCGTGGCAGCCAGTCTAAAAAACACTATCTTGGACTTCTCTGCATGTTTCCCAGGCGAGAAATTGGCAGCATGTTCAGAACCATGTTTCTGTGAATAACTCCTGAACCGTAAGTCCTAGACGCTCGCTCTTGGCTGCATTCGATTCAGCTCGTGGCAGCCAGTCTAAAAAACACTATCTTGGACTTCTCTGCATGTTCCTAAGGCAAATGTTTCTAAAGCTAATTCTTGAACCGTAAGTCCTAGACGCTCGATCTTGGCGGCATTCGTCTCAGCGCCTGGCAATTAGTATAGGAGCACTGTGTTTGACTTCTCTGGATGTTTCCCAGGCGAGTTATTGACAAGTAAATCCTAGACGCTCGATCTTGGTTATTTTCGCTTTCGCGGCTGGCAGTAAAAGAACCATGTTTCTGTGAATAACTCCTGAACCGTAAGTCCTAGACGCTCGCTCTTGGCTGCATTCGATTCAGCTCGTGGCAGCCAGTCTAAAAAACACTATCTTGGACTTCTCTGCATGTTTCCCAGGCGAGAAATTGGCAGCATGTTCAGAACCATGTTTCTGTGAATAACTCCTGAACCGTAAGTCCTAGACGCTCGATCTTGGCGGCATTCGTCTCAGCGCCTGGCAATTAGTATAGGAGCACTGTGTTTGACTTCTCTGGATGTTTCCCAGGCGAGTTATTGACAAGTAAATCCTAGACGCTCGATCTTGGTTATTTTCGCTTTCGCGGCTGGCAGTAAAAGAACCATGTTTCTGTGAATAACTCCTGAACCGTAAGTCCTAGACGCTCGCTCTTGGCTGCATTCGATTCAGCTCGTGGCAGCCAGTCTAAAAAACACTATCTTGGACTTCTCTGCATGTTTCCCAGGCGAGAAATTGGCAGCATGTTCAGAACCATGTTTCTGTGAATAACTCCTGAACCGTAAGTCCTAGACGCTCGCTCTTGGCTGCATTCGATTCAGCTCGTGGCAGCCAGTCTAAAAAACACTATCTTGGACTTCTCTGCATGTTTCCCAGGCGAGAAATTGGCAGCATGTTCAGAACCATGTTTCTGTGAATAACTCCTGAACCGTAAGTCCTAGACGCTCGATCTTGGCGGCATTCGTCTCAGCGCCTGGCAATTAGTATAGGAGCACTGTGTTTGACTTCTCTGGATGTTTCCCAGGCGAGTTATTGACAAGTAAATCCTAGACGCTCGATCTTGGTTATTTTCGCTTTCGCGGCTGGCAGTAAAAGAACCATGTTTCTGTGAATAACTCCTGAACCGTAAGTCCTAGACGCTCGCTCTTGGCTGCATTCGATTCAGCTCGTGGCAGCCAGTCTAAAAAACACTATCTTGGACTTCTCTGCATGTTCCTAAGGCAAATGTTTCTAAAGCTAATTCTTGAACCGTAAGTCCTAGACGCTCGATCTTGGCGGCATTCGTCTCAGCGCCTGGCAATTAGTATAGGAGCACTGTGTTTGACTTCTCTGGATGTTTCCCAGGCGAGTTATTGACAAGTAAATCCTAGACGCTCGATCTTGGTTATTTTCGCTTTCGCGGCTGGCAGTAAAAGAACCATGTTTCTGTGAATAACTCCTGAACCGTAAGTCCTAGACGCTCGCTCTTGGCTGCATTCGATTCAGCTCGTGGCAGCCAGTCTAAAAAACACTATCTTGGACTTCTCTGCATGTTTCCCAGGCGAGAAATTGGCAGCATGTTCAGAACCATGTTTCTGTGAATAACTCCTGAACCGTAAGTCCTAGACGCTCGCTCTTGGCTGCATTCGATTCAGCTCGTGGCAGCCAGTCTAAAAAACACTATCTTGGACTTCTCTGCATGTTCCTAAGGCAAATGTTTCTAAAGCTAATTCTTGAACCGTAAGTCCTAGACGCTCGATCTTGGCGGCATTCGTCTCAGCGCCTGGCAATTAGTATAGGAGCACTGTGTTTGACTTCTCTGGATGTTTCCCAGGCGAGTTATTGACAAGTAAATCCTAGACGCTCGATCTTGGTTATTTTCGCTTTCGCGGCTGGCAGTAAAAGAACCATGTTTC